>NC_045695.1:7671093-7969890 GCF_003331165.1 Xiphophorus hellerii | reverse complement strand
TGATTTATGAACATGAGTGCTTTCCTACAGCAGCTGAGGTTTTGAAGTCAAAGTGAAATGACAGTCGGTTTGAGCCGATTGTTGTATTTTACTCAACGGGAAGTAAGAGCTCAAACCAACCTGATGCAAGGATCTGACACACTGCAAAACCACAAAGTTTGCTGAACTTCCATAATCAACCTGTGGCTATTAAAACCAACTAAAGGACATTAAATTAGTTTAGAAACGCAAACACAAGTTTACACACGGAAGGTATGATTTAGACTACAGACTTCATTTGATTAACCAAGACCGGAAGGAAAACACAATAGAAACTAGAGAAAGAAAATAGTATTTTAAGCATAAAATCAACAGCAGTCAGACAAAGCAAATGCAAAAATATGAGCGTCCTAATACAATAATCTGTTGTGAAGTTCCACAAGGCTTAATCATCAGTCTTCTTCCCTTTAATGTACTAGTCAAAAATAATCTGTATTTATTCAGTAGCACCCAAGATATTTATAAATGATAGTTTTGAATAAAGCTCCAGCTATTTGTGTATTGAAACAAGGAAGTTATTTTTGGAAAGTATATGTGGTATCACAGTATTTACACATATTTAAACCAAATATGGTTGGACACTCCCATGATCACTTGTTTTTTGTTTTGTTTGTTTTTTTATTTTATTTATTTATTCATACATACAGTTCTAGAAAGATGCCATTTCAGGTGAGGAATACATTTGGGCACTTTCACATTTATTCCCACTACAAAATCCTAAAATCACACATCAGAACATCACTTCAATGCTCCCATGGTGGTAACATAGTCTCCAAAATGGTCTACAAGTGGAGCACAACTACTGTCCATGCAAATTTGCCCCGAGAGCAGACCACAATATACTAAATGAAGACAAACAATCAAAAAGGGACTGGACAAGTTTAACTTTCATAAGTAGAACCTTGCTTTTTAAGGAAAACAAAAAGGCCAGACTCAGGTTTTCCAGAGAGGAGAGAGACCCAGACTTCTCAAATAATGTTCCTTGGATAGATATGTTTGACATAAACCAAAAACCATAAAGCATTCAGAGCAAAGACCTCATACTTGGTCAGCTCTCCATTATAGATAAAACCACAAGTTTTAACTTGGAAAAAATATGAACAACTAAAAAATATTAAAGCTGAAGCATAACTGGACCCACAACATAGAAACATGATGATGATCCAAAGATGTTTGAGGAGCCAACATACTAAAAAGGCTAAGTCAAAATCCAGATGTTTATCTCACTGCTTAAAGTTGTCTCAGCTAAAGGTGAGAAAGTGGGACAAACTTTGCTTGAATAAATGTCAGCTACTGGGATGATCCAACTTTCTCCTTCAGATATAAAACCCCAGTTTTGTTATCTTTTGATTCATAAGTAATATGGTATTTATTATTGCTATCACTTAATGGAGTGCCCTGATGTTCGAATGACTGATATGCTGTCAAGTTACTTCAGAGAAAGGCTTTAAAGTGACACAAAGTGGCAAATTTCTGGGTTTACCTAAAGAAATATAGTTTTTCACGGCTACATTTTGTAATTGTCTTACAAAGTAATAGACTCCTGTGAGCATTGCTCTGCTATGCTACATTGTAGAAATATAAGAAAAGGATTAGACCTTCAGTAAATAAATTTTCCCACAAACAGAAAACAGACTGCAGGCTACAGCATGCCCCGTTATCTGCTTTATTCCTCTGGAAAATATTTCTCATCACACTGTGGCGGCCCAAAGTGTAGATGCAATAAATCAGCTTCTCTCTGGCTGTCCCTACATCTCAAATTAAGAAACTTGAAGTAGTTTATTCCAGAGTAGGGAAGTGTGATGGAAAGAAACCTCAGACATCAGCCTGAAACTGGCTCCTTGGGGCTACTGCACGGCACAGCAGCCAGTAAGTGAAGCTCAAGGCTTGGAAAAGAGGATTTGGAAAGAAAAGCTGGAAGTGGTAACATGGAGAGGTTTGCCCCAGGGAGGGTGAGAGTACTACTTTGGCTCTTACCTCACTCTCCATCGGCCATTAACGCGGGGGTGTAGCTCTGCCTCCGGATAGGCTCTACGCTTAGGGACGCACGCAGACACACAAGGCCATATGGAGAATATTACCGTCATTACCAATTCAAAGAGGCAGGTCATGGGCGCGGTGACCCAACCCCGGGTTATCCAATCAGAACAACCCCTGACCTATTCCCCTAAGGTGATTGGATTGGGAAGGCAGGCTGGCACCAAGTTGCTGGTCATGGCTGATTATTGGCAGATTAATGCTCAACTGACCTGAAACATGGGATGTGTACCAAAACCGATCTCAGTACTGAAATACAAATTGTGCATCACGTAGGTTAGAGGTGTTTAATTTCAGAAGACCTCTAGCTAGCACCTCTGTTCATGTGTGATTACAGTCGATCATTCTGAGGAGGCTCTCATGATTGTTTGTGGAGAGACTGGAATCCTCTGCCCCACCTTATAAAAACCAGGGGCAACTTCTTGATTGTCCACAGCATGCTGAGTAGGCTGTAGTATGTGTACAAGTGTCCCTTAAGGGCTCTTGTCTGACCTTCCTGAATACCTCAAACTCATTCTTCCCAAGCTTACGGGTACTTGGCTTTCTCCAGCACATCAACCTTTCTGCTGAGGCTTTAATGAGTTACATCCATGTTAGACACTCCTAAACATATGAAATAAAAGATAACTAAAATATTTGGAACTGCTAATTTGCTGGAAATATCAAGGACAACCATTTCTAGAGTTTACAGAAAGTGGTCAGAAAAAGAGAAAATGGACATTCTGGGTTGAGATTAAAGCTAGCAGTTCAAGCAACCAATGCTTCACCACACTGACAGTTCGGTACACTCTGTTCGATTGGGGACCAACTTTGCGACATTTGTTACATTTCCAGTTGTTGCTGTTCTCTTTCACATTGCACTGACTCCAACAAACCAAACCTCCTCACCTGTGGTTTCACTGCACGTCCTTCCTTAAATGTAAACAAAGATGGAGATTTTATCAATCATCACATTTTAGCGGTTTTAAGATTTATCTTATGTGTTTAGGAAAAGAACACCAGCCATTTCTTCCTCTAGCGCTAGATAAGAATTTGTTTAGGTTACATTTACCCAGAATGCCCTGTTCTGTAATTTACTTCCTGCTTCTGGAGCTGTCTCCAGTCCACTTACATTCATATACGAATTCGAAACGAACCAGAGTTCACTTCAACGGAACCGAGATCTAGGCAGACCAGAGTTTGCTTTTTTGGACCCCATCAGAGTTTGACTACACATTCATGCTTCCTCAATCGTACCAGACTTCCTAGACAAGTGGTTGAGTAAAGCGTACTAAACAAGACTTGGTGTGAATGCACTCTAAAACTCACACATGTTCACGCCAACTGAACAAGATTGGAAAACAGAGTATAAATTTCAGTTGCAACATTTAGATGTGTGGGGTAACTAAAACAAATTATTCTTTACCAGACAGACTTTCACTTCACTAAGCACTATCAGTTTCAATATTAAGAGATAAAAGCTTCTACTGTGTCTCCTTCAGTCTAACTTTCAAAGTCAAAGTGCATCACTGTGCAGTTCAGGTGTTCAGTCGCATTTATTACAGAAATCTGTTATCATTTTTCCTTCTGTAATATTGTTTGGAGCTCCTGGTGAATTCATAAGATTTTCTCAGGGTCAGCAGAGAAATCATATTGTTGCTGTTCTCATCCCGTCTTTATTAAAGTCCTGCTTCTCACAGCTTCACTGTTTTCCCCGCCCTGCTGCTGTCCAGCTGTCCAATGACTCACTCTAAACTCACCCAACTCGGTTAAAGTTGTTATTTCTGCAAGTCATTTAATTCCTCAGGAGCTCAGATTGAATTATATTGAAAGAATTGTTTGGACTCAGAATGCGGGATAAGTGGTTTAAAAGTCTAAATAATAAAAATAAACGAGCAGCCAAGGAGTTCCTGAGGTTTTATGATTTCCTACGAGTGTCCTGACCCTTCACTGGTTTTGGTGGCTTTTTATGAAACTGTGGGCAGACGCAGCAATGTTTGAGAAGCTAACACACTTTGTGCTCAGACACAGAAGAATGCAATAGAGTCAGCAGAAGGAAATGAAAGGTCTTAAAGCAGCTCTGTCACATGCACAGCTGAGGCACCAGTGGCTCTACCTGTTTACATTAACTGGGCTTTCTCTGCTTTCTACTGATTCCATCAATCCTTCTGTCTGCATTTCTCTGTCACTTCTGTTTATGTTTCCCTTAGTTTCTTCTTCACCACCCGTCTCTCTGTCTGTCTCCTAGGGTCTGTGTATGGGAAAATGAAATTGGCGCATCATATAAAAAACAAAAGAGAAACACTTTGAGGCCCGGGCGCTCCCTATGAGCTCAGTTAGAAATACAAAAACTGTTGTGTAAGAATCGGCATCGCATTCAGTCCACAAATAAAGACGAATTCAAATGTTGTCTTCCTCGTCTAGGAGGAAATGGAAAGCAGCAGCCCTGGACAAACTGAGCTCAATATGTGCAATGACGAGTACAAAACATCTCGTCCAAAATATTTCCCCATCTGTTTTCATAATCAGCTCTGATTTGACTGTTTTCCCCTCAACACAGCATGAGAGCTCTGCTTTTTGTTCCACTTTCCAAAAGGTAAATCTTCTTTTACTGATGGAACTGCTGTGGAGAGATTTAATGCATCATCAACATAAAACATCTTTGGCATAACAGTACCTTGCAAAGGCATCATTAAACTTTAATATTTTCTATTTTTTTCTGTGTTGAAACCACAAGCCTCCATGTGTTTTATTGGGACTTTCTGCGATGGAGAAGAGGTCAAAAAATTTTACAGTCCAAAGGGAATTTTTAGACTGAGAGCTGATAGTGTTTCCCAACAACTCTACACTTTTATTAAACATCTACAATAGGAAATCTCATTTTATTTCTGTTTATAGGTTTTAAAGTTCAGCAAAAAGACAACTGACAGCTTTTCTTAGTTTTTTTCATGGAGAAAACAACTAAGACCTGTATTTGTTATAATTATATCTTAAAACACTAGTTAGTTTGTACAGTAGCATTTTGCTCGTGTCGCCTTGCATGATTCTTTCGCCTGATCCATCAGGTTTGGGAGACTTTGTGTTGGTCTATTTAATAAAAACCCTATGAAATCCTCTGAGGTTTGTGGTTGGATTGTGAGAAAATGTAGAAAAGTTCAAGAGGAATGAAAACTCTTCCATAGCACTGCTGTTAAAATGACTTCCCATCTGTTTCCGTCATCAGCTCTTACTCAACTGGTTTCCCTCGACTCGTCTTTATTACATGAGAACGAAGCTCCTCGTTGCTAGCTCCAGACGGTACATCTCATTTAACTGCTTATGCCTTTTTAGTGGCTGTCATTCTGCATTTTTATTAATTGAAAGCAATAAATGCATTCATATTTGAGCAAAATAGATCATTATTACCTATTAAATCTGTGTGGAAACATCGTCATAGAGCCTGTTATTACTGGTGGCTCCCGTCTCTTCTCACCTTCTCATTTTCTAAACCAGAGCCCCTGCTGTTACCTGCCACTGATACTGTACACACTCCCTGTCGCTGCTTACTATGTAATAGCGCTCAGTGTAAACACGGGCCCATTTAGATGAAGAACGCACACCAAGGTGAGAGCCAATTTCCAGCACCGTTGTTGACATAGGCTGGTTTGATTAGCAGAGCTGTCTTGATGGCCGAGGCCACGGTGGCTAATGGTTTCCTCTGCAGCACTCAGCCTGCACAGTGCTGATTTTAGGGAGACTAGTAAATGCATCAAGCACTAATGAGTATTGTCAACTATCCCTAAACATTTCCACAAAGATTGAGGACCAGTCTCCTCAGATTAGAGGAAAGGTTTGCCACAATTTATCCGTAAAGTCATGCCACCGCAGGGAAAAACTGTTTGTGCCTCTGCAAACTGTGGCACCGTTTACCCTGAAAAAGCTTCAGCTGAAATGTGAAATGCATATGAATGAATATGCGTGGGAGTGTGTGGCAGCGAGGTGCAGCAGCTGGTACTTTTTTTTGCTGAGCAGTTGATATATTTTGCATGCGGTGGGCGTAAGGTGAGCATATAATTGGCAGATGTGCTCACATGTGCATCCATATGTTTTATAATCAGAACTGTAATGAATTCGATGATTAAATGCTATCTAATTGGCATTGGCGTCATTTCTGTGTGTTGTGCTCTAGAGTATGGAGGCACCAAAAAGTGTCAGTCGGCTTTTAAAATAATGTAAAATAAGCTAATGTAAAAATAATGGTGCAGCAGAATCAGCAGATTAAACACTGCTGTTGCCTGTTTTATTAAAATGCCAGCAAGAAAAAGGTTTGTTTACAAGTATTAATTGTAGTCTTCTCTATATTATGTATCTATAATACTAAAACACTCATTTACTAAGATTGTTCCTGTCGCTTAAGCAGAAATAATATGAAATAAACACTAAATCTTGATCCAAACAGCTGGTGGAAACGTCCTGTGCTTCCTCTGGTGTCTCATTTAAAGGATTTAATCTATAAGAATAACGTTTCTCAGAAGCTATTACTTTTTTCTGCTGTGCAATTTAAAATTGATTTTAAGCTCTCAGTGTATTTCTAACACTGATAATGATCTTAGTCTTACTTATTTATGGACTTACCTTTAATCCTACAAGCTGCCCAAACCCTCAGGAAGTGAGATCATCTTTTCTTCTAACCTTTCCTGAACACTTGAAGGCAGCTGTTTTAATTGCAGACTCAGAACTTTAGTATTTTGATTATTTAATTATATTTCATGCTTTTATTTTAATTAGTGCTGCATGTTTATCATTTAGCAACTCTAGCCAGTAGCCGGGAATATAAAACTGCATTTACTTTAGCACATATATATTGTCATTTTTTCATGCTATTTATGGCCAATTTTTCTGTTTATTTTCTGCATTTTCTCTACATTATATATTTAGTCAGTTTTTTCAGCCTCTAATTGTGTAAGTTGACATTTTTCACTTGGTTTTTACTCTCTCATAATGTCTGTCAATTAGTTTTTAAAACAGAACACTGACATGACAGTGTGCAGCAAATAGTTTTGACTTTTATTTGGCTTTCTGATTAATATTTACCAAGTATGCAGCTTCTATCTCAGGCAGAGTCGTCGATAGACTGAATTTATGCTCCAGCTTCCACACCAGTTGTTCACAGGGGTGTTCCTGAGCCCGTGCATTGATTTCCTCTACACAATCATGTTTGCTTTTCAATTCGGGACCGCCTGGGAGCCCAAAGATCACGAACATTCAATATTGGTTTCTCACCCCTGTCCCTTGTGTGCAGCCTTCTTTGGATTCTGCAGATCTCTTAATTGTACTGTGATGCAATCTGAAAGTATACTTATATTATGGATAAATGGAGGATGTCAAACAGAGTAATGCTGTTTCATGTTAAATGTCGCATTCATTCAGAGAGTGTGTCTGACAGACACATGGTTGTTTTCCAGCTGTTGTGGGGGTATTTGTGGGAGTGTGGGACTAATGAGGAGTGGGGGGCTGTTGTGGGTGTGGGATTACTAATTTCCTCCTTCCGTTTCCTGGGGCAGGTGCGGGATAACCACCATACGCACAGATTCCTCACTGTCACAGGGCGGAAGCAGGCCCCAAACTGAAACACACACTCTGCTTTCACTGCTGCGTGTGTGTAATCGTATATCTCCCAACACGTACCCGCATGCACAGCTCTGGATGTAATATTGAGTCTATCAGCGGCTCTCTGAGGGCAGTGGGGGGTGCGGTGTATGGTGATGATGTTCTCAGAGTGCGAGTCAGATGTATTAGACTGCGTGTCATTACAGCTTTCCACTCTAGTTGGTCCCCGTGGTTCACATCACACCTTACTCTGCTGCTCCATATAGACCTCAGAGGGACAGACGGGGGAGTCTCATCCGTCTCTCTGCCTGTCCCCTGCTAAACATAGCCATCAGCTCCCTTCCCTGTCTGCATCTCAAACAAACCGTCTCCCTGTTCTGCCACAAATTCACACATGGACTCGGTGCTTTGTGAAGTATTCCTACCTCTGGAACAGCTTCAGCATGCAACATTGAAATTCTTCATAAACACAAAGAAACTCTTTATTGTAAAGTGGAAATTATTAAAGTTTTTGTACTGCATCTGAAAAGTCTGGCATGTATTTGCATTTAGCCCTCAAACACCCTCATTAGTAAATCTAGTCCATCTGTGTGTGATCTAATCTCAGGATAAATACAGCTGTTCTGCACAGTCACAGTAAAAAAAACAACTTGATGATGTATTGTCCCAGAAATGATTGCAATAAATGATAATTTTGTTGTTTTGAGACCATTTTCAGGTAATCTATTGAAAATGGCATATTAATGCAAGTTTGCGACAGACGTAGTTCTGAACATATCTTATAATAAAATGACTAAAGCCACGACATGATCGTTTCCATATAAGTTACGATTCACTTATTCACTTCTTATCGCATTTTTGTATCTTTCACTAATAATGTAGAACTTTTCTCCATCTTTAACATTTTACTATTAAACTAAAAAGTACACACAAGTCTGCAAAAACCTGGTTGTAAAAGTATGTGCACCTTAAACTAACACTTTGTTGAAGAACTTTATTTAATTTACAGTATGTAGTCAGAGAAAATATTGACCCAATGATAGGTGATTAAGGTGCTTAAGTACCGACTGATGTGTATAGGACGACAACTTAGAGCCCAGCAGGTCAGAAGTCTGGAAGAATCCATTTCTCTATTAGCATCATTTGAGATGTTGGGAAAAACCATCGTCTAGTGCAGCAGATACTGGTGGTGTAGAAGAAGATATATGTGACTGCTTTGCCCCGATTATCACTGAAGATGAGAAAAGATGAAATGAGATGCAAAAAGGAGAGAAGCATTAAAGTGAGAGATAATGCAGAGACAAATGGAGCATAAAGGAGAGAGAAAAATGTTGAAGGAATTGAAGAGAGAAGAAGGATTGTGGGTTTTTGGGTGGCCTTGAGACGGGTTGAGGACCCAGGTGTTGCCCCTCCTTTATCTGGGTGTATCTCCATCCTTCTTTTATTCCCTCTCAGTGCCTCTCCTGGTGGCCTTCAGTGTTTAATCTGGATTAATGGAGGAGCATGACCTTCGCTTCTTTCTCTCCTGCTCTTTCCACTGCTGCTTCATTTCACACCACTATCTAAGGAGCAATTTATTTCCACGCAGACTAGACTGCACATCTGTTTCTGTTCTGTCACATCTTCATTTCATATTAAAGTCTTTAGCTTTCTGTCATTCTTCCATCCTCCACCAGTTTTATTCCTCGTGTCTGTGCTTCTGTTTATGCTGACGGACAAGGCAGGGCTGGTAGTTGCTGGGACCACCTGTGAGTCCTGTCCAGCCCCTCTCTATGGGTGGTCAGGTCTCTGCAAACACACATGCTGAAGTCCACATCACCTCAGTCTATGAATATCCTCAGGGGAAAGTCTTGTCAGGCACGAGTGCAGACGCACGCTCCCAAGCAAGATGTGTGCAGCCTAAACTGTGGTGAGTGACTCATTCTAATTGGCTGGTCAACAGGTGCTGAGCTCGACTCGAGGGACCGGACGCGGCAGATGCAGGGATACAATTACAGAACAAGGCAGAAGCTAAGCTCAAAGCTTCTGTATAATAACTACAGTAGGAGCCATTGTTACGGGGGAAGTAGATGGCGAAATCTGTTCTATGATTCTCTTTGTTGCTTATCTTTAAAAAAAATTTACCCACTACCAAATCTGCTACATCACTATACCACTTACATTCAGTTATACAACTGTGTTAAAAAAACGATGCACAATCAAACACTGTCAAATTTTAAAACTTAGAAAAGCTATATTAATGTTTTCATTAAACCAACACTGAAAGCAACAAATTAAACCGTTTTTATGGTTTTCAAACATAATCAACTAGGTTATTATTGAACCTAGCTCTAGTTGTATCTGATGTCACCACTGCTATATTCAGCAGTATCACAATGTTGTGATTACCTAACACTGTGTAACACCTTTCTTAAAATAGAAAGTTAGAAACAGAAACTTAGTTTAATGCGCTTTATCAAGAGCTGATTGAAACTACAGTGAACCTTTTTCTATTCGTCGGTTTTTCTATGGCATGTACCTAAATTATTCACAGAAACCCGCCTATTTTTCTTTTTTTTGTAGCTCGTATCTTAAATATTAGAAAGAAAATTCAGCTTGGGAAATATAGCTGAAATACACAGGTGTAGAGCTACTTGACATGCTATTAGATGTCATTTGCAAAGCATCAAATTTATTTTCCTTGACACCAATTGGCTATAATCTCCAAACCATTGATGTTTCCTCATGTTTCTGGGCTAAAATAGTTCCCACCATGCATACTAATGATTATTGAGGTATATTTGGTTTTTAAACTATTGAAATGATAGTTATTATTCAGGTATTTTAGTTATCAGTGTGCAGCCGGTGTCCCTAACCACTGTGAACCCAGATGCTTTGGAAACTGCAACAAGAAAACAACAACTTATATGAGCATTTCAATTGTACAAACCTTTCCACGAACGAGAGATTTGAGAAAAGTTTTGTTTTTGACCAAAATATGTCCAAAAACACTCAATACTGGTCTCAGTGTAACTAATTCAGATGCTTCCTTTATAAATACTTTGCTTATTTCAGCCAGCAAACACCAAACATCTGCCAGCGTCAGAATAGCAAGTCTCCAAACAAGCTGCAGCAACTCTGCATCAGGCTCTTGCATCTCTCTGCTTTGGAAACTGATAGTTAAAAACTTTACGCTTCGCTTTATAAGAAGACTTGTTTATCACTCAGGCCCTGGAAACGTAGCATAAGATGGAAAACATTTGAGCCAGCCTTTTTGCTTTGCCTCTCTTTCTCTCTCCCACCCATTGCTCGGAAGCCCCCCGTGTCGCCTTACCCAGGGTTTAGCCCCTAATCACCCATAGCTAGTGGGAGGGAACCGGAGACTTCCAGCTGGCTGCCTTGTTACTGCACACCCCTGGGACACACACATTCCTCCACACACACACAACCTCATATATGCTTACCAAGGAATTTGCCGTTATCTCTTGGCATCTTCCATCCACGTCCCCCTGACAACTCGATCCTGCCAAGGCCTCACCACATAAACTGAGTAACAGCAGGAAGCCGACCAACAGAGAGCCGTCCTTCACTCCAAAACCAGTTCAAACCAGTATCAAGAATAGTCATCACAATACAATAAGCTATCTGTAACAGAGGGAACTTAATGAATTAGAATAAATTTTAAAAAACAATTACAAGGTGTTCACAAATCCTTAAAAGTCTCTAAAATGACTTAAATTTATAAACAAATGTAAGTTGGCCTTAAATACGATAATTACAGGTCTTAAATTTTGTTGTGACAGGACTATTTCATCTCGTATGCATTTTTTTTTCTTTATCTTACAGGAGGGATCCATATGACTATCCCACATACTCCAGGGCTCACAGGGAGCCAGTCCCTTACCCCCGGTCACTAACAGGACCCTCCAGGTCCCAGCAACTCTGGCCGTTTGCCACTTCCTCAGTCGTCCAACCAGTCCCAGCAGGCGCCTGCTAATCAACGCTACTACCCGTCCGCCCAGCAACACCGTGCAGCTCTGAGACAGGATGTCCCTCCGTCTCCCACGGCTGGTCGCAGGGGGCGGCAAGTACTATGAGCCCGTGGTAGGGAGAGGAGACGGCTACCGGCAGGCCAGCCCCGGCCGCTACACCAGCCCAGACAGGTACCCTACAGCAAAGCAACGCTACGCCAGCCCTGATGGCTACCGTCATGAGGATGAAAGACAGCCTGAGCCAAGGCGGAAGGACCCTATGATAGGTGCAGTGTAAAGTGATGAAAGTTAAGGTTTAACACGGGCGCTTTGCAAAGAGTTATATTTAAATGTATATAAATATATATATATATTATTTCTGGTGGAGATATTGTGAGTATTCCAGTGTTGCCAAGGTTTATGATGACGGATTTTATAATGCAAAATGAAATGAGATTAAATTGCACAAATATTTACAGCAAACTTGGTGCCATATAGATGTTTAAGTTGAAGTATATTCCAGCACTGAAAGCACTGCATTTTGTCCAGAAGGATCAAACAGAAGGTAATAAATGGGGGGAATCACCTTTACCAGCTAGATCATGACAGGAAGCCGACAAACAAAAACAGGAATTAGCTCTCCTTCTTGACTTTTAAGCCTTGATGTTTTGCCGCTTAAGCTTCCTTTACTTCCTGACATGTCGGGGTTTTTTTCTTTTGTCTTTTTGCCTTTGATTATGTGGATGAGGCCGACACCTTTACTGTCCGAGAAGAATTTAATTGTGATATTTTTGTGTTTTTCTAATAAAGTAAATAGAGTTACTCTTATGAGCTATGCTACTAGTAATGAATTAAACTAAATCTTTTCCTCTCTAACATCTCAAACCTGAAATTAGTTGCACTGACTGATGTGTAGCTTACGGTTTGTTTCAAACATTGTCAAATAACTGATTTTTTTTTTTCTTTTCTACAAATACTTTGCAATAAATATTTTGAGATTCTCATCCTCTCTTCTTTCTGTTCCCCGCATAAATATTTGAAACGTGCTGTCAAACTGCGCCATGAGTCATCGCTTTTTAAAAATTCATTACGATGTTAAGCTGAATTTCTCCTTGCTCAATCTCCAGATAAATTTACCCTCGTGAGATGACTGATAAGAGTAGCCGGCCTCCCGATAATGGCTGAATCGTCTCCAACAATTAGGGGCAGGAAAATCTCCACTAGAAAATGATTAATACCCAATTTGCTCTCTGTAAGTAAAGATGGCCATGATTGGTGAAATTAGACTTGATATGGTGCATAATTGTGTGTGGAGAGGGCTTTTTCTATCAGTTAATGTTTAATTAGCAGCAGCGCGGGAAGGGAGGAAGCATATGCTGATGGGCCTAGTCTCTGCGTTGGTTTGACCTTCCTCTGTCAGAGTCGCAACAGACCAACTTTAAATCACATTATTTAGAACCAGACAATTTACGTCTGTTTCATCAACTAATAAATACTTACTGTTTGAGATGTCTGGTGGTATTTAAATGTTGGGAACAATGATACGGTGCACAGCGCACCAAAATAGACAGAAGCGCAGTAAACAAAAGGAAAAAGCAACTGTCTGCTTGTCATCCTGTGACAAAACCCAAGGAAATCTCATGCTGATAGTTTGAAACAAGCACAAACAATCATCTAACGCTGTCAGTATGAGAAATAAAACTAGTCCAGGATGCATGTATAAAGCCCTCCATACACATTTCTGATGAAATAGGTTGAATAAAATCTTTAGTTGCATCAGCATAATCTCCAAATTAAAGATATTAATCCATCCATCAATTAAGATATGGTTAAAATTCAAACATTATTACTGGTCAGAAGTTTCTTTGACAATATCTAAAAGTCCAATGAGGACAAAACCGTTTTACGCGTCAGATGTGTGCTACACCTGGTAGAACCACCACCAGCCAGCTTCTGTCCTCTTGTAATGATGTTAATCTGTTTTACACTGGCGAATGCATCCCAGTAGTTGCTGAATGTGCAGAAAATATCTAATGAATGAACACAAACTTTAATTACCTTCATGTGTATGAATCACCCAGCAAAGCAAGGTGCCACAGGATTAGCATGCAATATAAAACTGTTTGTTCTCATTAATGTGAAATTTACTTTATATATACAAGCAAATGGGAAATGAGTTTAATTATGTTTTACTGACTTTGCCAGGGAAAAAAAAGTTTAAATCATATCTGATGAGGTATAATTAAAGAACAGGAGGTTGATCGCAGGATCCTTTCTGAGAGGAATGTAAAATGTTGCTTAAAAATTCTTCTTTTTCCTTCTGTGTATTTTTGAAGTACACAGAAGGAAAACACACAAAAGGGAATCACACAATACAACTTTAACGTCAAGCAGACTAACTTCATCAATCCTGTTCTACAGTCTGACTGAAATGTGATATTGTTTTACAGTAGAAGACGACGTCTAACATAAAAGTACATTTAAATTGTCTATCCCATGCATTTGGAAGCTAAGCAGGCCCACAGCATTACAGATCCTCCACCTAATGCAACATTTCCACATACCCATCCTTCTCAGGACGTGGTAAGGCCCGAGCCTTCTCACTCTTACAGCAGCCAACACAACTTGGAGCACTTACTGCTGTCTTCACTGGCTCTTTACTGTACTTAAAGGAACGACTCTGCAGTAAACGACCTCCTTCAAGTGCTTGTGGTCGGTTTGCTGCTTACGATAATAAACAGCAGCAACTTAATATTGGAGAATTAATTGCACTTTACCGTCCATTAAACAAAAGCTTTGAACCGGCTGTCAGGATTGCAGCAGCCATCTTACTAAAACACTAAAACCACTCGTCCAACAGCAGTAAATGGAGTATTTTCAGCTCGGTGTGAATCCAGCTGTTCTGTGACGACCTCAGAGAAGAGGAGTGATCAAACATGATGAAGACCAAGGAGCACGGCAGAGAGGTGAGAGGAAAAGCTGTGGGGAAGTTTCTCACTAGGCACTGTTTACAGTTTGGCAATTATCTGTTTTCAGATTATGGATCAAACCCACAAAAAACACAGTGGAAACACTTTGTCCATCTGAAGTGAGCCAAGCACACTTTGGAAGAGCTGCAACTGAGGTGGGTCAATCTGTTTATCAAGCCCTTTCATGGAAGAAACGTATTGTTGAAAGAAAGTCCTGTTTAAAGTTTGCAGCAAGTCATTAAAACTGCAACATAATGTGGAATTAAGGATGTTTTCACAACTGTTAGTCTGATAGATTTGGTTTCACTGAGGACCAAAATGGCAACATTTTCAGCTAGTGAGGTTTGCTTTCACTCGGCATTGTGTCACATAAATAAAACTAGTTGAAAAAACAGTTCACCCTCCTCACCTGTGGTGGCGCTGCACCAAGAACTACTGAAAGGAACAACACAAAAACCTCTGAAGACACTGAGCGCAATTTTCTTCCTCACAAAAAGCAAGCAAAAATTTCTCATTATAGCGCTAGAATCTCATGCTTATTTTAGTTGTATTTACCCAGAATGCCCTGCACCTGAGTCTGCCTCCTGCTTTTGGAGCTGACTCTGGCCCGCTTGGAGTTCATGTATGTGTTCAAACCGCGGCAAAATTCACTTTAACCAATCCAAGACTACTTTCTGTAGACAGACCAGAGTTCACTTCTCTGGTCCATGTCAGAGTTAAATTGTGCATTCACACCTCCCCAAACAAACCAGACTTTCTAGGTAAAAAGCTACAGTTTGATTAGAGAAAACTAAACTGGTGTTGAATGCAAATATATGCCACACTTTCCAGAATTTTATTTTTAAACTTAATTTAACAAAATAAAATACCTTGAAGTTGTGAAAACACATGAAAAAGTCCAGAGGTTATGAAAATGCTTACAAGTTATTATTCGGTACATTCCATGGTTGTGCTGGAGAAATTTGTTGTTTCAGTCTCAGGACACTCAGTCCAGCAGGTCAGGGCTGCAGATTTGCTGACGGACATTTTTTCCTGCTTCATATCAGCTCACCCCTCCTTGCTCCATAACCTCTGATTTTTAGAAAGACCAGAAAACTCCTTAATAATTATTTATCTGCTCTCTGCACCAGTCTTCCTTTTGCCTAAGCTTCCTGTATGACTGTTTTATAACTTTGGATCTTGCATGAATTAATTTGACGCCTCATAAGCTGCCTCTTTTTTTTTTTTTGGCGCTCTGTTGCCCCTGCTCTTCCTCGACCGGTTGTCGGGATTCGTGGCTTGTGGGAGAATTCCCTGGTTAGATTCTCCTAGCATTATCCATTCTGCCAGCACCCTTGTTGAACATCTCAGCTTGTTAGCATGTGTCAATCAAAAAGCCATGCTCCTGCGAGGGCAAAGTGGAAAGCTGAAGCGGTTATCTGCTTCCTGCACAGGACCCTGAAAAGACTGAGCAGATACCGGAGTGTGATCGCCCACTTTGACCTCCGTCTGCTTCCAGCTTCTTCATTAAAGGCGCATTCCACCATTACGCCGCTGTCCTTTCGTCCTTCACCTGCTGCCGTTTGTTTCAATTCGGCCCTCATTAAGGAGTCGTGCTCTCAGGTTTAGTCGGAGCAGGATGAGCAAAGATCTTTATTTAATTATGCAGTTCATTAGGAAGCAGGTCCATTTCTCTTTTTTTTCCTTTCTGAGGGAGTAGCTGGTGGCTAATGTGGAGTTCAAATGGCCTGAATATGGAGATTGCCCCAAATATGGATTACCATTAGCTGTTAGCCTGCCCTTCACCCACCTCATTCGCGTTTATGTCTGCTGTGTAGCCTTTTGATGCAGTATCACTCAAGCTGGAGTGTGCGCTTTCAGCCAGTGTGTTTGTTTGATATTGTTCATGGACTGTGAAATTGAATTTCCACACTCGGGCTGATATTGGAAATAATTTCATATCCTCTGCAATTTTCTTGCTCGGTTTCACCTTGCGGCGTGTTTAAAACATTCACTTTGACTCGGTGTCTTTTTCTTTCCTCCCTCTGCTGCAGAGTTGATACAGCAGCGGCGTTAATTTGGGCCGTATTTATCCTTAAAGCAACGCCGCTTTCTGGATGAGTCGTTTGCTCGCCCCCACACAGTGCAGCCTGAGCCACCAGCCGCCGTCTTTTGCACGCCGGCCATCACCATGACAACATGGCCGCAGCTCCTGGCACAACAGCCCGCTTTTGGAGCTGATGATATTGTCGTAGCAACAATGAGATGCTTTTATGTCCCTTTGAGGAGAGTAGAAAGAATTTAGCTTTTTCAGGGAGGGTCAATGTACTCCTGAGATCCCAGACAGGTAAAATTAATAATAATAATAATAATAATAATAATAATAATGTGAAAGAAGGAAGATAAATGGCGATCCTGGATTTGCTCCTTTGTAAATGCCAGCTAATTATCTAGCATTGCGGCTAGTTCAGTTTCCCAAGCAGCGCTACAATATACTGTCTTAGAAGCTTTGTGGTCAATTTTAAATAAACAGATTCAGAAAGCAACAGCTGTTCTAAATACAGTACAAGGTGCAGCAAAACTCCTCCATCTTTTGCCACTATTTGAGCTGTCCTAGAGTTCTAACAATGAAAACTACCAACAACAAAAAAGCAGCTCACTCAGGTTACCATTGGTATAGCTCTGTGGGTTGTGATGTGACCAACAACAGCTGAAGTCTGTGACCTCTTGAACCCATCCATCAGCCTCTCAGCACCAGCCTTGGCCTCTGACACATAAAAAACGTCCGCCAGGGATTGAAGGCATTCAGCTGGGAACAGACAGAGGTACCAAATACAATGACATGCCCCAAAGTTGGCATGGATGAGAGTAAACCCACATCAGAGTGGCTAACCACATGGACATTAAGTTATAAATGTTTCGAGTGTCCAGACTGAGCCGTCTGTCACTGCCTGTATATTAAATTCTTACCCCAACACATCCTCTTACTGTCTTTATCGCATTCCCACCTGTTTCAGGTCCAGCAAACTCAAACTGTCCCTACCAGCACCCACACATGTTTTCTAGTGTGGCAGTGGGCCTCAGCTGACCGCCTGGCAGTCGCTGTGAAGCTGGCGCCCTTCTCGCACAGATGCCAGGTGTTTTGCTTGGCCATCCAGAGCTGCTGGGGTTGAGTTCGGTGTCAGGGGTGTTGGGTTGCTTAGAAATGGCGGCGGGAAAAGATGGAGGTAATATGTTACACGTCCCTGTTAGCCTCGCCGCTTGGCTGAGACGGAGCGCCGCAACGACCCAGGAGAAATCAGAGACTGCTTGGCTTCTCAGAGATGGAGAACGGAGCGTGATGTATAGCAGTCACGGCCATCTGGGGGGAATCTCCCAAAAGCAGCTGAAACTTGAAGTTATGAGACGTCATTACTTTTCAATTAGCCATATTTTCTTCGCTGATAGATCTGCGTGTCAAAAGCAATTCTCAAGACAAACGGCCGTAGTTGTTTATGACCGTGAAGAGCATAAATCTGTTCTGGTTTAACGGCGCTGCACAAGTCAGAAATCTACAGGATGACTGGACCCCTACATGCCTGACTCTGAAATAGTATGAGAAAGATCGTAAATCAGCAAAGTGAAGTAAATCAAGCTATACGTTCTGTATCAACCTGCTGAAAGATCTAATAACTACCATTTTCAGTTTTTAAAGAGAAACAGGCCAACAGAATCACAGCTCCTTCACTTTGCTCAACAATGGATGCGAGTTTCTTTATTGCTTCATGCCAGATCCACCCTGAGTGTTCATTGACAAAAATCTCAATTTCAGTCTAATCTGAACACAGATGTACAGCTTTTTAAATTTCTTGCAATCTTAAGTGTAGATTAATCTTAGTATTGCTTAAAAATCAAATGTTATTAATGAGAAAATCTCCAGAAATCTCTCTGTTCTTTTAATGTGGTGGATCGCTAAATGCAAAGGTTAAGAATTCATCCCTCACATCGATTCTAAGATGCTAAAAGCAAGATCTGCAACCTGTAATATGTCAACATGTTTTAATTAGAAATGTATGGCACAGTTTCTATCCATTTGTTTTGCACTTCTGCTTGAGTTAAACTACTGCATAAGTTTCCATTTGCACTCAGAAAGCTGCTCTGTGCATATCAATAAGCAACGCAAATCACTCCACTGCACAGACTTAATTTTCACACCGACTGCAGCTTAATTTCTCAAATCTCACATTAATCCACAGAGCTGTAACAAACAGACAGGACACCTGACTTCCGGCCTCGTTTTCATTTTGCTGCGGCCGTCATTCTGGCGTGGATTAAATCGGGGGGTGAAGACAAAGTGGAGCCTGATTGGAAAGTCACTGTAGCAGCCAGCAGTGTAATCCATCCACACATTCCTTCCAGAGAATGCCAAACAGCTCGCTGAAAATGAGCTGCCGACCTGACTCCATTAGATCTCCGCTGTGTCTCTCTTCGCTTTCTGTCGTTTCGAAAACACACACACACATACACACACACACACACACCATTTCTCTGAGCCTGCCACCAGCTTCATTAGCGGGAAGAAATGTCCTGCTCGTTAAGGCGAAGCAATTACTGGCTAATTGAGAAGCTTTTGCAGTGCAGATAAATTTGCTTTCTCGTTCTCTCTTTATAAATGTGCATTTTGACCAGTTAGTACATCTGGATTTCTATCTTTAAGTCACATTCTACTTTAAAGCAGAGTGTTTTGACGCTTTCCCCTGCAGCAAAAAGTTCTTGCTGCATCCTGTGGATACCGAAAACATCTGACACAATTATTTTTCTTTTTTTGTGTGTGTGTGTAATTGTTTATCGTCAGCTTGCTGAGACAGTTCGGGGCTTCTTTTCCGGCTGTGTCATCCGATCCAGAGAGAAAAAGACTTAATGGGGACTTTTACCCAGTCATTTTAATGTTCCCTCTCCTTCATTATGCCTGCTTTTCCAGACACAACAGTCAAACTGACACAACTTACCAACTGCCTGCCCTTCTCACTCCGCAGCCTGACTTTCCATTCCTCCGGCTGCGATTCTCTCCACCACACTCTTCCGTCTCCTCTTTCCATTCTGTCATTCCTCACTCCCAATTCTTAGCAATCCAGAGATAAGCTCTGTGATAGGGAGAAAGTCGGAACACACACAGACACACAGCCAATCTTTTTTTTCCACAAATTGGAAAGATAAAACTCCACTGGAGATAAAGTAGATGCAGTGAAATCTGATTTTTTCCTTTGATTCCCTTTTTATGCTGACTGCAGAAGCACTTATTCCACCTCTGCCCTGCAGGGGGCAGAACCCCTGAAAGCCCCACTTTTGTGACCTTTTGCCCACAGCCTTGCTTTCCTGCTCCTCCCCTGATCCTTTCCTCACAAGCCAAGATAAAACTATTCGCTGAGTAAACCGACCTCAGTCCTTCCAACAAGTTCATGATTTCCCCTGTAAACAGCAGAGATATGTGACCTGCCCCCCTTCCCCCCTCCCTGAGGGAGTGTTTTCCTTACGAGCCTTATCTCAGCCCACCCCACTTCACAGGGACGTGGACAGAGCTGGTGGGGTTGGTGGGGGGAAATCCCTGGGTGTTTTTGCTGCGAATCACGCGTCAAAGAGGAACACAGTGGGCTTTGTTGGCCCCGGCGCTGGCTTCACACGAACTGAGGTGGGATTTTTCCACAGCAGTGAAAGAAACACATGAATTGTTGAGATGCCCTGAAGGGACGAAGGCCTCCGAGTGTCACTGAGGACAAGTCCGGCCTTATCTGTCCTCTTCTGCAGACTGCATGTGAAATTTTACTTATCCAATCGTGAAGCTGTTTCATTTTAACTCACTTTAACGTTTTGTCACTTTTCATCTAAATGGGACCAGAAAAGCACCTGAAGGACGCCCACTGTACTTTGCAAAAGTATTACAAAGTGACATTTAAGCCTGTTCTTCTTATTAATAACTCAACAACGGCTGCAACTTAGTTATTTTAGTAATCGAATATTCTGACAATTAGTTGGGTAAAAAGCTAGCACATTCTGCAGATTTTTTATTTAGGCATTTTTTTGTACAATATTAGAAATGCATTAAAATATGCAAATAAATGAGTAAATTTTTTAAAATAAGAAAATAAACATTTTATTGCTAAAAATCAACCTGTGAAAAGTTCAGCCCTTGCTGCTGACTTAATACATTCTAGGGCTAATCTGTTGACTACTTTTTGGATTAACAGATTAAATTGATAGAAATTTAATCCGTTTCTTTTTAGTTTTCTAAAACTGCCACTTGAGTTTTAGAAAAACATTTTTTTTCCATCTTAAATGCAGAATGTTTTTAAATTACTGCTTTGAATATGCAGTTCTTTCAGCGATTAGTCTTTTTTGAGTCAGTATAATCCAGTAGCTATTGATCAGTTACTAAGTTAGTTGACAATTATTTCAAAACTAAATGGAGAGTGTCTGTGAACATAAATGTTAAAGTCTTACAACATATTCTTGATTTGATTTAGCTCTGAACTTTGACTGGGCCAATCTAACACAGGAATATGCTTTCATCTATACCAGGGGTCTACAACATGAGGTTCTAGAGCCACAAGTGGCTCTTCTGGGGTTGAGTCAGGGGTCATAATGTGGAAAAAGAGCAAATTAAATTGGTGTGAATACTTTTACTCAGTCGGATTTGAATCCTGTGTTTAACTAGAAAGTGGAATGTCTTGTTTCTCTTCATCAGGATCATAAAACCTTCAGCACAGATGACGGGAGCAGCTGTTAAGAGTCACTTAATAACACTTGAGTTCTGTCAACACATTTCCTCATCGCTTGCTGCCATTGTGTTCACATCTCAGACAAGCAGCTTGTCAAACAAAACACTGATAACAGATGAATCTGCGAATTCCTGGACCAGCTCTAATGACTTTAATGTAATGTTTCTGTCAGTGGCGGTGCTTAAATAGACGGGATTATTGTCATTGAAGAAAGATTTCTATTTCACTACTAACACACTTTTCATGCGGCGCATAAAAGCCGGCGTAAACTTTTCTAAGTAACCTTGTTGTTCCTCATCTGTGTCTTTTCATTAATCCTACATATTTTTAATGTAAAGTTTCCGTACATATAATTTAAAATTCTGGAGTTTAGTGCTTTAGATATTTTGTATATTATAAAAACCCTTGAATTTACTGATGATTTATTCACTTATAATTCGGACTATAATTCGGAAATATAATTTCCTTATTTAAAAAGGTAATTGCAGAAGAAAGTGGCTGTTCAGAGTGCTACATTCAAGCATATTAATAGAAAGTTGAGTGGAAGGAAAAATGTAAAGTAGATTTAATAATCATAACCTTGGAAGAATTGTGAAGTATTGCTCATTCAATAGTTGAGGGCGCTCACATCTAAAACAGGCTACAACTATTAAATCAAAACCCAGGAGTCAAGTTTTTATTATCGTCAAATAACAGAAATACTTAAAAAACAATCAGTGTTTGTAATATTGTAGAAATAATCCAATGTATTCTCAATATTTACATTTTTAAATATTGAGAATGCATTGAAATATTGAGCCTTTGCTGCCCAAAGTAGCTGGAAGACACAATTTAAGTCATTTTTTTACCCAACATGAAAGGTGGATTATGTGATTTTGGTGTCCAGCAGCCTCCACCCTCCCTCCCTCCTACTTCTCCTCCTCCTCCACCTCTCCCCAGCTCCACAGAGGCATATTGATGTGGTGTGAGGAGGTTAAGCCTTCGGTTTAGTGTCCGTGCGGCCGTGACATTCTGCCTTGCTGGTCTGTAATTGACTCATCGGTGTGTGTATATCAGCTGAACCTCTGCCCACCTGTGATTGACAAGTCGTTCTAATGCCCCAGCTCCAATTTAGAGTACCTTGGGTATTTTCTCCTCTCTGTGTTTTCTGGCAGTTTCTCCTACACTTGATGCATATTTTCCCTGTTCCTTTTACGGTTGCTCCCGGCATTTCTCTTGCTTGTTTTGTTTTCATCTGCCCACCCTGCGGGTTCCTCCGTCTGTTTGCTTGTCAGTCTCTTGTCTGCTTTGCTAGCTTTCTACACCGTGAGCTCTGGTTTCATCATCCTCGGGTCCTGACACGGCGAATCCTCTTGGATCCACAGTGTCGGTTCGTATTAGTGGACTGCTGCAGTGTTAAAGTTACGGCGCTCTGCAGAGACCAGCTGGGGGTCTCAGTTTCTCTGGAAAGTTTGTTGCTCATGTTATAGGCATGCTGCTCTGTCTTTGGCTGGGTTTCAGCTGTCTTCTCCTGGACACACACATGCACACACACTGAGCATATGTTGAGCCTCCCCAGCGACTGGACCCTGCTACAGGAGCATTATCTATTTAAGGCCACTAACTCTGTGGATTAGATCAAGATTCAGCTCCATAATGGCCAGTCTGGTGCAGCACCGAGTGTCAATTAAGGCCCCCCGTGTGACACACAGACACCCCCGTCAAAAATAATGTGATCTCACTCACACCCAGATGTAATCACAACGTAAAAGGCACCCAGGCTTTTTTCAAACTTTCCGACTTTAATTGTATTTGCAGCGTTTTCACTTTTTCCCTCCAAACTGACATTTACGTCATCTGGAAAAAACTGGTCCTGTTCCGATTAAATGACTGCTGGCAGAAAATGAAAGCAGGTTTTAGTCATTATTAGCGTTACAGCACATGATTCAGAGAATGTTCCTTCGTGCTATTTGAAAGTTTTTGTCATTGCGTCCAAATAATTATTGCTGCTTCTTCTCATTAAATTATCTTAAAGCTTCGGATGTGATGAATAAACGCATCTTCTCTGAAAAAGTTCAAGGAAATGTGTTTTGAAAACAGAATGCAACAAGAAAGAATGTTTAAAAATGATATTTTTCTATTTCCTGTCTTACTGTAACTACAGTTTTGTGACACTTATTTGTGTCACAAATGCATAACAACCCTTTACTTTTAAAAACCTTTGGCTGGTCCTGGAGGTCACACCAGATGTTTTGTTGTCCAAAAAAATTCTGTCATATTCTATTTTTACTCATCAATTTTTAGATTATATTGACATATGCTACTCAACTGCATTTATTTTTATGTAGTTTAATTAATATTGAACAGATTGAGTCCAGACCCCACCACACATCAAGCAGATTAACACATCTAACCCAATAGCTATGAGCAATGAAAACTGAACTTAAATTATGAAGACCTGACCTGCTGTGGTCTGAACACAAAGTCTCACAACTTCCCCACATCTGTAGGAACAATCTGCACTAGTTTAGAGTGGGTCTAAGAAGTATGAGCCCAATCCAACCCTGTTGATTAACTTTAATTAGAGGCCCCAGACTGAATGAAACCAGTTTTTTCCCCTTCATTTAAAAACAAAAAAACAAAAATCAAATACGGAAAATACAAAAAATTGGATACAAAAAATTCTCTTTTAAAGACGGACAGAAATATTATGAACCACATTTTACATGGTGTTTTACTAATTTCCATCTTTTTCATACATAATTATTGAATTCTCTGTTTTTAAGCACATTATGAACCAAAGCACCTCGAAGCACTGAGATCACACACACACACACACACACACATTTATGCACGCTGAGAAGCATGGCCCTTTTCAATTATGGTCAACCCCAAACACTGCAGCTGACTTGCTTCACATACCGTCACACTTGTAAAGACACAATAATGTAAACCCCATTTCCTGTTTAACCCACACACAACCACAAACCATCCTCCCCTTAATGATGAAATCACTTCATTTGCTCTTCTGGGCTCCGTTTTGTATTTTCTTCTTTTCATGAAGCAGTATATTTAAACAATAAATCTGGCCTGTGAGTAATAAAACCCAGAATGCAGTGGATATATTAAAAGACATTTACGGTTTTGCATCTTGTATCATCTCCATACATGTCTTTTTTTTTTCCGTTTACCCGTTTGTAATTTCAAGTCTTTTGTTCCGTCAAATACATGCACAAGCACCGCACACCTCCCTCTGACAACACATTAATAAAACAGAAAAATAGCAGCTTCCTCTGATATGAAAATGAGCCGTCCAGTACTACATTGAAGAAATTGTCACTGTAATTGCTCTCCGACAGCTGCACACACATTCACACACGCACACACACAAATATAATCTTTAATTGCCTCCAAAATGTTTGTGTCAAGATGGTGTTGCTAAGATAATGGCTGAAGACCGTGTGGCCCACACTAATGGCATTCCCGCTTTTAGCGCTTCACGACGGCAGAGAAATCAGCAGACTCTGTCAAATATTTAGAAGCGTGCAGTTGCTTGTTTAGTTGTGGTGAAATTGTGCATCTGGAAGCTTGCCAAATCATTAAAAAACTTTATCTCTCCACAAGGAAATCTCGAGCACACAGAGGCATATCAAGAAGATTTTAATAAATGTACTGACCGAATCTGACATTTCGTTAAACATGTATTTATTTATATAAATAGAGGAATTTTATTCTCTGATTTGAAAAATTAGGATAACCCAAAAATATCTACTTTTAAAAGGCATAATCACATGTTTATATCCAATATATTGTTTATATAAAATAAATGAAAAGTAATTTAATAGCACCTAAATGACAAGAAATAACCTCAGCTTCCAATGGGTGTCCCATTATTAATATTTCTCTTGACAATAGTCAGGAATGTTTTTTGTTGATTAAAAAAAGTGTTGGATATGTTGGTTTATGGATATTTTGTTAAAACACAATCTACCAACAAGTTATGATCCCCATGAATTCAACATTATAAAAGAACGGTTGCAAAAATTTCCAAACTTTCAGCGCTTCCGCTTGCTAATGTTTCAGGAGAGAGAAAACAGCCTGACTTTGCAGTTTGTTTCCACCACGGAGGAAGAATACCTGAATAACTGCAGCAACATTATGTGCCAGCATCAGCATTCACAAGTACACTTTGTTCCATTTGTGCACACTAGTTTCTATATGCCGGTTTCACACCTCGCTCATACACAAGCCCAGCTCCTAGAAATGTTTTGCACATAACACTATCACTGTTTTTGATTTGGTCAGTCAGGTGTTTTTATTTTTAAACAGACAACACAGATGAGTGAAATGACAGCATGAAATCTGATATCACCGGCCAGAAACTTGGCTGCACTCCCTCACACTTCGGCCAACTTTCTCGACCGAACATGTGCAGCAGCAATGGCAGTTGCCAGTCCATTGTCTATTGTGGATCAGCTCAGTTACACCCGGTCTCCAACATCACCACAGGCACCCTCACACACAAACACTGGAATGGCATCACTGTTCGTCGTGCTTTTCCAGCTTCAGCCTAATTATCACAGGACTGAAACGATCATGAAAAGCCCGTCATGGTTTCAGAGAAGCAAACCCCTTTCGTCAACCTCAGAGAGGCTGACATTCGCTATGATTGAAAGTCACGCTGGGACTTTCTGTCACACTTGCGTAGAAGATGGATGTAATGTGGGATAGGAAGCTGTGGACGGGGATGCGTTTGTCTATTCCTAAAATCTAGGTTGCAGAGTAACAAGTGAATGATTTATGAACATGAGTGCTTTCCTACAGCAGCTGAGGTTTTGAAGTCAAAGTGAAATGACAGTCGGTTTGAGCCGATTGTTGTATTTTACTCAACGGGAAGTAAGAGCTCAAACCAACCTGATGCAAGGATCTGACACACTGCAAAACCACAAAGTTTGCTGAACTTCCATAATCAACCTGTGGCTATTAAAACCAACTAAAGGACATTAAATTAGTTTAGAAACGCAAACACAAGTTTACACACGGAAGGTATGATTTAGACTACAGACTTCATTTGATTAACCAAGACCGGAAAGGAAAACACAATAGAAACTAGAGAAAGAAAATAGTATTTTAAGCATAAAATCAACAGCAGTCAGACAAAGCAAATGCAAAAATATGAGCGTCCTAATCCACAATAATCTGTTGTGAAGTTCCACAAGGCTTAATCATCAGTCTTCTTCCCTTTAATGTACTAGTCTAAAAAATAATCTGTATTTATTCCAGTAGCACCCAAGATATTTTCCTTAAGTTAGAAAATATTACTTGAATGTCATAATTATTATTTTCATGTTCACAATAACCAGATTTTGGTTTACATTGAAGATATATTTGAATGGCCACATCACGCAGGTACTGGTAATTTCCCTCACTGACCATTTTGCTCCTTGTACTTTTTTAGCTGACATCTTTTGGTAGAAAGAATCTATCTGCAAGATGACATTTTCTACCAACAGGTAGAAAGGTGTTTTCAGTATTATAACAAACTTTTAATTTTATTTGGGTTGAGTTAGATTTTGTGTTAACATTTTTGTTCCTTGTGTCTTGAAGGAATATGGTGCATTACTGTTTATACATTATAAAAAGCTCTTTGAATTGCCTTTGTGTCTGGCATTCCCTTTATAAATAACCTTGCTGGCATTCCCTTCATAAATAAGTTGCCTATAAATAGCTGTCATTATACACCTGTCTGTCCCAGGCTATAGTGGACCAGCTTATGGCCTTCTCAATTCAGATTGTCTAGGTGTATTATCTCAAGGGGGAAACCTTTTTATTTATTTAATAAATAAATAAAAAGGACTAAGAAAACCAAGGAAGCAATTCAAAAGTATTTTTACAAGTAAATCTACAGAATCCAGAACCCATTGCTGTGGGCTGACAGGAGATCCGTGTTAAAGTTTGAAGCAAAAACATCAGTAGAAAACACAAACCTCTCAGGGTCGAACAATAATCCTCTTAGAAACAGTTTTACAGTAGCCTAGCTATTAGACCCAACACATCCATCATTTTGCAGCTGTATGGGTTTGTAGCCACAAGGCAAACCATCATCAGCTCTGAAGCCCGACTCGCTAAAAAAGAAAAGCACATTGACCTCGAGCAGGCCGTGACATCCTGCAGCACTGCGGTTATTATTAATAATGAGCAGGACATGCAAGGTGCTTTTGGACAAACAAGCCGCTGACCCCTGAAGTCACTTAGAAGCTACTGTCACGACCTTTAAATGGTAACCACCCAGAAACCTGGGGTTGAAAATAATGAGTTTGGCTGCAGTCATCATTACCTGTTAGTGTGTATTGCTGTCAGGTAGCAAGTGAATCAACAAAACTCTGAATGTGATTGAATTGTTTGTCACAATGACAGTCTGCACAGCATTATGGCAAGATTTTAGATTTATGTAGTATATTATATAAAAAATATGCAGTGTTTTCCCCAGAAATCTTGATAAGCCCAGGGATAGGGGAACTAGGAAAGTCCACCAGCAGCCACTTAGTGTAGTATTTTGATTAGCTGGTTGTTATTTATCCACACAAAATAAGGTCATACGCAGAGGTTTGCTCTTACGACATGCTAACATCCATGCTAGCTAGCACTCTGCCTAAATGTTTGCTCATACAAAGCACTGCCTGCTTCCACAAAACTTCACAGACTTCCACTCTCCCACAACTTCCCCACTCAGCTCCTCCAGACTAGCGGCAGCAGCAATTAGCAAACACATGGTGCATATGTTGAGTCCATCATACAAACTACTTCAGTCCAATGCTCCTGAGAACAATTGTAAATGGCATAAGGGAGGAGCATTGCAGTCATGACGTGCTGAAGAGGGACTGTTGGAAAGAGTAGGAGCTTCTTAAAGATTTTGAAATTGAAACAAATATTGACAAGAAACACTTGATGTTCAAATTCTTCAATGGGGAGGTCAGAGGTCAAACCTGGCCTCAAAATTCCATTTGGATGTCAGGTGTATAAAGAAAAGCAGCAGGTCCAGAGCTAAACAATCTCTAAAGACTTAAGATTTGACTTCCTCTGCAGATTGAACTGAGACCCACTTGCTAAAGATTTAGACTTTTCTTAATCGAGACTTAAACTCAACTGCTAAACGACGGTTAAGAGTAATTTGAAAGCTATTGGATACGTTTCCGATTTAGTACCACATATCTGATTGTTTTTTGGGGGGAAGTGGGTGAAAAACTCAGAATCGGGCTATTCAGTCTGCCATGAAATTAAATTGAAATTGATGTGTGAAAGCAGCCTTAGACTCGAGATGTATGATGCTTCTGGCCAAAGACAACAGTCATCATTTATGTCAATAAGTAGATCATTAGCATACCTTTAAGTTGTCTGTGCTCTCGTTATTCAGAATCAGCTTTAATGACCAAGTTTTGAACATAAACAATGTGACTTCAGCTGCAATACATAGACAGTCTGAACAATCAAAGCAGCAAGAACCAATACAAACATAAGCAAACAAATTCAAGCTCTAATATAAAAATTTAGACATTTTAGAGTTTTTTAAGATCTTTCAATGTCCCAGTAGTAGCACTGTATTGACCTAACATTCAAACTCAAACCACTAAAGGTAACACAAGAACAAGTTGGGGTTCTAAGTAATTTTAGAAGGTTTTTGGTAGATTTAATTTCAAGGCAACTACAGTTAGTCGTCCAGTTAAAGAAAATGTGATCTAATTGTGTTTATTTTTTTGATGATGTTATAAAAATTCTTTAAAATTGCTTGATGAATTAAGACAATGCCACTATAACTTTTCATCACTGTTCAACATCATACTGCCCTTTCTCTTACATAAACAATTTTTTGAAATGGTTTTGTGTTTTATGTGTCTGGCGTCCTTAGAGCAGCCGTTCTGCTCCCCACCTCCTCATTTGCCTCATTTTTCATAACACTGGTAATCCCACGAACAGATCACCCATTTCAACCTACAACTACACACACGCACACACACACACACTCCAACAAACATTTCCAGATGCTGAGAAGCACTTACACAAAAGCCCATCACACAAAACACAATCATGTGCCCGTATACTAGGTGCCAACCATTGCCATGGCGACTCCAATCAGGAAAAGCTCCCTTTCCTCCCATTACGGCGAAGATGACAGTTTCTCTCTCCTTCCTTCTGCCCTTCTTGAAATATGATTGTTCTCTTTCCTTCTTCCTCATCCTTATGTTGCTTATCTTACACCCAGTGATGCAAATTAGCACAATAAAAGCAAAATGTTAACTTAGATCAAATATTCCGTAAACTGGGTCATAAAAGACCAAATTATTATTAAAATAACCATTCCCACAACATCAGATTAATAATAACTTTGATATCTTATTACTAGAATAGTGGTCATATTTTGATTAACCTCTCCTCAATAAATAGGATGCAAGATGAATAGTCTTGTGAATTAATCTGTCCTATTTTATTTGTTTTAGTTCATCAGTCGCTATTGGACATGGATTTTGTATTGGGTGGTATTTTTCCTCAACAAGGTTTACTAAACAATTCATTTTCCATCCTGTTTTTATATTTTTTTAAAAAAAATCTTACCTTTTTATCATGTGTTATTGACAAGTTGTGACCGTTTTTTTTTTTTTGTAAATCAGTGAGACTAGTTCAACAATTATATCCTTTGAAATTCACTACAAAGAGAAACACTCATTGTAGAAATTTAATGACGTTTTAGGGTCATAAACAACCCGGTTACTACAGAGTCTGAAAGGTGATCAAGGTTTATAGCTCTGAGCTCACAGCTGGAGGCCCAAGGTGTTCTTTAATGTGACGCACTAGAAAACCATAAAAAAACAAAGGCGTGTAATTGGCTGATAAAAGTTCACAGTAGGGGGCAGGAAGCAGAGCAGTGGTCGAATTAATCACGAGACTTGAAATTCAACTCTCATGTGAGACCAACATTTCATGATCGTTTGACTAACGAGAACCCGTGACTGAGGTTCCTGCTGGCCTGTGTGTTAGAGGAGTATTCTTCTAGGGTCCAAATCCAGTGAAATTAAATTTATTAAAAGATCACTAACAACATGTAACAGTCATTGAGCAAAAAGGTTTTTTAAAACTAAAACCGATATATATTTATTTTTTATTCCAAAGGCCAATAAAGGATTAAACACTCATGTTTGGTGGAGTATTTAATACTTCATGCTTAATCTGAATGAACCCGTGTGTTCAGTAATTATTAGCTGAATCGGAAAACAGGTCAGATTCCTCTGCCAAAGCAGCTCATCTAAGAATTTGTCATTCAGAAGTGAGTTAATCTTCATCGATGTAGACAGAGCATTTGCATGGCATACTGAGATTAAGAAATATCATTGGAATTTTTTTTTTTCTGTTAAATTTGGATGATATTTTAACTGTAACACCATTGTGTGGTTTATATTTTTTCTTTAGGATGGGATGTTTATTTTCTGAAAAAGATGCAACTTATTTTTTTATTATTACTTAAAGCTTATGTACTACATATATATCTTTGACCACCATTGAAAGTCACAAGAAAAAAGAATAGAGCAACAAATGTTCCACCTACTCCATATTGCTTTGATTTACTCTTCTAAAACAGTGTTCCCCCTTGGGATAAAGAAGCTTGTTGTTGGATGCCCCAACTTCTTACGGGTCATTGGATCCCACTGACTTTATTCCTAAATATAGAGCTCTATAGTTTTTGCAGCATCTTGCTCTCTGCTCCCTGTGTTTGAAAGGCTGCTTCCAGTTGACTGGCAGCTGGTCCTGTTATTACTGACAGCTCCTCGTGTTGGCTGGTGTCTTTGGGCTATTTAGACACAGCTTGACAAAGTCCAGGAGGTTTATCTGCAGAGGTGAATTACTCTTAATTGACAGAAAAGGGCTCGGGATGGGTAGTCAAATCATTTGATCAGTAGATTTTTCTCTTTCACAAAAGTCATTTTTTGCTCGAAATTTTTGTGTTGCACAAAAGACCTTCCTAGTACACAGACTGTTCTGTAGTTATTTTGGCGTCATCATTAGAAAATCACAAACAGGAAGCTGAGAAATTTGAGATTATGCTTTCTGCAGTTAATATTCAGTACATTGAACCCTGGCTGTAACGCGGTTCACCTTTCACGGTATCGCAGAGTTTTTTGTGCAGTTTTTTTTTCACAGTGCATTGTGTTCTGCGTCCTGATTGGCTAAACAGTCTCTGCGCTTCTTCTCTACCTGTGTGCCAATAACGTTACGGTATTTAAATATACGTAATACAGCTTGGCAAATATTTTTGCCCAGAAAAAAAAAAAAGAGCGACAACAACTACCGATAACTACAGTATGTTCTTCTCCTGAAAAAACACGCCTGCAATACAGGCTTCAGAAAAAGACACAAGAGAGCAAAGTCAGGCCGTATTAAAAAAATACTTAGACCTGAAAACAGTTTTTGTTCTTTGGTTTCAATGTAGAGTAATTATGCTGTATAATAATTGTAAAAAATAAAGGTAACTACTTCATGGATTTCACCTATCACTGGTTCTTTTCCGCAAAACACGAGGGTTCATTGTATTCCCCTCCTCTGTAAAAGGATTTTAAAGCAGCATTTATGGTCTGTTATAACGTCAAACACACCACTGTTTGGTTTTCAAAGGAAACAGAGATGGCAGGCAGAGATGGTAAGAGGGTCTTTTTTATTATCTCTTTGTATTATAGTCAAAGCAAGAGATAAAAAGAAAAAAGTACAGTACTTTTTGAAAGACTTCTCCAATCATGTATTTTAAGCAGTAGAAATGTTCAGCTAATTAGGTGATACTTTCTCCGTTTCCAGATCAAACTGACTTTTGAGAAGAACTTTCTTCACATGTGTGACATTATTCTTCTCAAAGATGGCCTTTGGGTTAAGCCGGCACTGAACCACATCTGATTTTCGACTGGGCTCGTCACCATAAAACCCACACACTGTCCGCAGCGTACAGATGGTGTGCACACACACCAAAACCAACTAAACCCAGCCAAGCTAACAGAGAGGCGTCCAGATCACAGCTCGGCTGTTGAAATCATCTCAAAGACATAAATTGACAGATATCAGACTGCGCTCATTGGATTTAATGTGTATATTTAAAAGATTATACATATAATCTGCTGATCATAGTGCTGCCATGAGGAGTGATAATAAGTTTCACTGTTACTCAGATAATCTTCGCATTTACCTGTCTTTAAAACCAGGTAATAGTGACATTCAACACTTCCTGCTGCATTTTCTTTTAAATATTTTAGATATGCTCTACGAAAAAGAAAGAAAAATGAACAAATATTCAAATTTTCCAAGAATAATTTAAAATTTAATTTCACAGGGAAAATACATGAACAGAAATATGCAAATATTGAGATGCAAATAGTCAAGGGTCAAGGATATAAATCAAAAGTTCAAATGAAATATACTGATCGTCATCCACGATCTCTATCAATTTCATAAACCAGAACAGCTATCCATTTACAATTCAATTTTGGCCACAAGTCTTGTTGAAGACTAAGAATGTGCCAATTTTGTAGTAAATTGGCACATTTATATAAACTTTTAATTACCCAAGTGGTGCTAAAAGTAGCAATTTCCTACTTTTAAGTTACAAGTTTCCCCTTCAGCAGCAGAATACTTTCAATATAGAGGAAAAAAAGGCAAGTAAAATGTTTACCCATCATCTTGCTATAAAATACTTGACAATTTTTCCCTGTGTAATTAATATGAAACCATAGAGCCGTAGCCACAGTGAGGTCAGTGAGGCACCAGGCCATGTTTGGCTTCTCCTAAAGCTACTTCTTCCAGCTGGTCTGTCGCTGGGTCACATTTTATAGAGATAAAATCATTTTTCTTAGTTTCAGAGTTATAATTTAAAGTGAGCTGGAAAAATGGCACTGAAACTAACGTGGGTGGCTTGATTAAGTAGGAAACGTGTACTGGGGGGAGGAAAGCCACAAAACAACTCCAACGATAAATTTTAACTTTTTTCAACTTGTGAAAACTAAATAGAATTTTATTGGAAGCTGAAACGAGATGAAATTATGCTCTTCAGTTAAAAAAAAAAAAAAAAAAAATCACTTCAAAACTACTTTTGGATTGAAAATCACCTAAATATTCCAAAGCAATACGTTTCTTTTAACTGAATTCATACTAAAAGGTAACTAACAAACCAGGACGCTCACAATAAATATAAACATCCTTCAACAGAGCACATAAAGGTTAAATGTTTGTTTTCCATGGATTGTTCTGCCTCCAGACTAGTCAGGGATTGTGTAAATAATGCCAGTGAGTTTCGTTAAGACATGTCCAATATGGCAGGCCTGTATCTTGTTTGTCATGAAGGTGTGAGTCGACCTGCCTCCCCCATTCCCTCCCTGATAAAGTTGTTGTGTTTAGCTTTCCAAACCCAGATCTTCATCCATCTTAACGCTGGTTAAGCCTGGTTTCACCTGGGGTCATGGGATGGTAGATAGCACCAGGCTATCGCCTCCTTATCGCTATCTAAATTACAAGCAGCCCAGGCCACTGTAAGGCGCTACAGCAGTGCATACCAAGCATGCGTTGTCACTCTTCTCCCCATCCTTGCTCTGAGACCGGACCGAGTTTGATAAACACTGACGGTTGAGGCGAGGTATTTCCGTGACTGACGGTTATTGACTCTGCGATATGGTGATTTGTTTCTGCGCTGCGGCACGATTGATTAGCCATAAGGAAACTCGGGAGATGTTATTGGATTGCTATTCAGAAAGATTGAGTGTCAGTCTCCATCCGATTCCATATCTCATCCATCTCTCTTTCACTCTGACTTTTCTCTCTTCAGAATATATTAGTCATTTTCAATAATAACAGGCTGATATGGAGGCGTCGCCTGTCCTCCATTTGATATTGTTTATCCAAAGCTAAATAATGATGGATCCTCGGGTTTGTCTTGTTCACCTGTCAGCCTTTTCCCCCTTTTTGTCTCATTTCTACCTCCCCTGTTTATCTGTGTTGGTTCCGGTATCCTGCCTGATTGGACTCTTATTTTGTTTGTACTAAAATCAAGAGGGTACTCCACGGATTTAGCTCCGGTGCGTTCCATTAAAACAGGTTCTTGTGTCATGCAATGGTAAGATTTATGAAAATCTTACCATGATAAATAGTTATCAAGGTTTGGGTCTTCACCTCAAGCATTCCAAAGGATAGGGGTGTAGTGTTTAAAACCAAAAGGGTCATTTTAAGTTCATACATGAAGATAAAGGAATTATTTTTCCATGCTTTATAAGTGAAAGGTATGCCACAAAACAACTCTAGCATGCTTACTTGCACAAAACGTCTACAAAACCTATATGTTGTTGTGAATCTTGATGTCCCATTAGTAAACTCTTTTAGTCATTCAATTTAAAAATCGTCCTTTCTAAGGAAACTGAGTTCTGGTGTCAATGGAAACCAATTTAGCAGTTTCAGCTGTTTGTTCAGATCCCAACAAAAAGAAACATACACTTCTAAAGCATTTCGATGCAAAAGCAGCAGTCATATGAATAAAAGTTACACCAAACAGTCCACTTAAGATGTCCAGAAAAACCTACCGTATTGTCCAGCAGTAGGAGGGATTTCTAACCAGTTCAGCTCACTAAAAAACAAACAACTGGACAAACAAATAACTTATCAAAACCCAGAGCATGTAGTGTGTGACCAACAATAAATGTCCAAGTCACAAAATTATTAACAACGGAAACACACCGAAACTCAAAACATAAATAAATAAATAAATACAAATAAATAAATAAAACACAGCGCAAAATATACCGCTATATTGTGGCCGAATAATTCGCTTAATATTTAATGTTGACCACATAAGGACTGTTAAACATCAAGTTGGACATAGCATAAAAAGCAGCGCAGATATCAGAATAAATAAACTGATTACTCACGTTTAGTTGACAGCAATGACGACAGTTCTTCCTCCTTAATTAAAATAAACACCGCAGTTGGTATTTAGCAGCTCTAACATGTTTCAGAGTCATTTAAATAATAAAAAATAAATGTTTCTTACAGGAGTCTTGAACCTTGTAGTCCTCACTATGAGTCCTTATGCCGCCATGTACGACAAGCTGTGACCTTCTCCAGGTGACTCGAGAAAAAAAAACATGTCCCAGTCTCTTTCCGGAGTCAAAATTTTATACTTTCCTATGCAAATAAATATTTAATTAACATATAATCTCTGAAAGTCCCTATTTTGTTGTTGGGCTGCTTAATTTGCTCCGCTATCATTCTTACGCGGCCTCTCGCCTTAATTAACTGCACCTGAGCAATTTTCCAGATTAGGGGAGGTGAATGATGCCTTCAGGAGTGTTGGAGAAACTAAATTCCCAGCGTATCAGACACAAACACGCATACGTAGACTATAATTTATATCGATACACGTGGTGACATTTTTTAAATAGCATGCTCCTATCACTGAGCTCTAACTGTACCAAAGACTCTTATCTATTTAGATTCACTTTATTTTGGTAAATTAACATTACAAAAGAAGAAAAGAAAATACTACTAAATAAACCAATAATTATAGGAGTAGGCTGAAGCTGAGGCTTATCCTTGCCTATCCAATAGATATGCAGAAGGGATATATATGGTAGAGTTTTTATTGTCCCTGAACGTCTCTCCATGGCATTAGCTCCACTTTTTCATTAAATCTTTTTTAAGTTACTTCCAGGTCTTAAATGCCATGTAGAAGTGAATAAAGAAACTATCCATCCATTGTCTATACCCACTTATCTTTGTAGGGTCTAATTCATGCCATTGCAAAGGCTAATTCAGTCATTTGATTCAGCTCTGTTAGAACAGGCATGTGTCTAAAAGTTGTAGGTCAGTTGCTCTTGAGGGCTGGAGTCTTTTTGGGCGGTCGGAGGAAACCACTTTCCAGCCAAAGAAAGGAACTAATTAAGACAAATAAGATGGTTAAAATGTCTTTCTGAAGTTATGCTATCATTTGGTTAAATACATCTAACAAAATTGTAGATTACTCAAAATATTATAGTAGAGAAACTGTTTTGTCGAGTAGCTGAGCTGGAGGTCATGGGAGTTTGGTTGTGTGGTATATAAGTGCTTGGTGGATCTGTAGAGGGCTTATTATCGCATCCCTTGAGGTAACTTGTGGAAGGAAGCAGGAGACTACTGAAGTTCATTTTAATCTCTAGCTGATCCTGTATACTTAAAGCAAGAGCTCTTTCCACATTCTGGGCACAATGACGAGCTTGTTCAGGTTGTTTTCTACCCAGGGCTGCTAACTTGTCCCCAATCGTTTTATCCTTTATTGATGGTTCTGTTGGGCTCTAAAGGCTTTGACCTTAACCCTACACTGGAGCAGTATGCAGTCAAATGTGAAGCTCCTCTAGCTCTAGATCTGCAGCCATTGTTCTCAAACGGAAAAAGACGGATAGGAAATTAAGTCAACCAGGCAGTTTTTGCAGATTTATCTAAAAAATTCCGTGTCGTCTTTGTCGTTACTCACCCTGGACTATTTCCGTTCAAGGAGAAATCGGAAAAGGTCCATATTGCGTCCCTGGGTGCTTATCAAGGTCAGTCTTCAGCTGGGGACTCACTTGGAGCCAGATGTCATTTTAAAACGTGCTTGTGTCTATGGGAGAGCGTGCCGTGGGTCGACATGGGGCGTTCGCTTACATGACAAACGCAGATGTTACCTTTGTGGTCAGAAGGCTGTAAGTCAGTTAGGTTTTACTAATGGGGCCAAGTGCTTAGCTGTTAGCTGCACTAGCACACACACACAAAATATACTGATAAGATTACGATGGTAATGTGAATGCATCAGGGTTAAACCCCATTAAGGAAGACGCCTGTCTCAAAAACGTCTGCTTTCCTGGATGGCCAGCCATCTTAACCTCCGAGCCCTCTTCCTCTACTCCTTCCCTTTGCCCTCTATCCTAATTGCACCCATGGAACCTCTCCGTTTGTTTTCGCCCTGACTTTTTCCTGTTTTTCTTCCAGTTTCTTCCACAGCAGATGCACAGCAAATCTTCTCCGTGGCTCTTTACAACTCTTTGCTTCTTATTCCCATCTGTTTCCCTCTCGATTTTTTTTTTTCCATCTCCTTCCACCTCATTTGAATTACTGCTGTGGTTTTTCTCTCCTTCGGAAAGAAAACGCCTCAAGTCTAGCAGTTTATAGATTCAAATTTGATCTCTATTTTTCTTTCTTTTCTGCGCACATATCACAATGAGTAGCCTTTCAAAGTTCTACAGGAAATCCTAAAGTCAATGCTTCCATCTAGCTTTTTTTTTTTACACTTTTTAATTTTTTTCAATATCATCTAGACACACTGATTAAATCTGTCAACCATGATTAAAGCAACATTTGTTGTTGCAAACCTATGTTTTGTTTCTGCATAAAATCCATATTCATACATCATGATCATTTTTATACACGTTAGGTAGCAACCATGCATTTAAATGTAATCTGTAAGGGTATTGTTTGATAGAGAAATATACAAAGCCCCTCTATTGGTGCTATGGTTCTTGTTGCTGCTTTTCTGATTCACCAATTTGCAGATTTATATGTGGCACATATCTAAACTATTCAAAAGAAAATTCAGATTAGGAAGCTAAAATACCTAGAACCAATGCTACTTGACATGCTATCGGCTGAAGTTAATCCAGAAGCAACATTTATTTTCTTTGGCGCTGATTGGCTGAACTCCAAAGACTTGAGATAAGAAAGACTGTAGATGTTAGCATGTTCGGTAGTGCTAATACGGTTTCCACTGAGTATATTCATTTATGCTACGTCTGGTATTGCAGACAGTGCTAAGCTTTTTTTAAAGAGGGTCCCTAGTATTTACAGATTCTAACTATTTGTGAGCTGCTGTCCCTAAAACCACGAATACAGAGGGTTCACCTTATGGAGCCATATTTAATATGTATTAAATTGGTGACTTTTGAGAGTTGCACTGGATTTTATTTAGTGGCTTCAGAGTGAATGGGGCTGGATACATACCAAATCCCAACTTTTTAGGTTTTTCTTTGTAAAAATAAATGTATCCTTTGTCCTCATTGTAATATGATGTGGCTTTAGGTTGTAATGTCACTGCTGTGTGACACATGTCCTAAATATCATACATTTAATCCATGCTGGGTAAAACTGCTTATGTGTATGATGTAAATAGACAGTAAGAGCTTGCATGCCTAATGTTTAAGTGCCTGACTTCATACAAGAAAGACATAATTCTTCTTATTCTGACTTACATTGCTGTCACACATTAAAGTGTTGCTCCTAGCTGTGCAACACCTTTTATCTCCCAGCAACCAAAAAAAAAAGAAGTGTTTCTCATTAGCATGCACTTGTTCCCCAGTGTTTCTCCTCTCTGCTTTGTCTACTGCAGATCTTCCCTTCAGAGACCAAACGATAACGGCTGCGCATAGTGAATAATGCACGGAAAAGAGGCTGTCTGCTTTATTATTATTATTGTGATAATTAAAACCTCATAATGCAGCAGCAATAATTCCTGCTACTTATGAAGGCAGTAAAACGGGCCACACTGCATGCACAGTCTAAGGAGATTTGTCTCCATTTTTCCTGATATTACTAACCTTTCCAATGTCAAGAAGCACAGATAAGTGCTGGAAAAAGATTCCAGTTGTTGCCTAATACAGGAGTTATTGCATTATTGCCTGGGAAATATATTTGTGTGTGTCTCCTGACTAAAAAAAAGGGGGTGGGGATTTTTGGAGGGAGCAGGGTGGCGAAGGTCACTTTGATGTGACTATAAAGGCACACAGCAGGGCAGTGGAAAGAGATGAAAGAAACAGAGCAGAAGTAAAATAGGCCCTGGTGGAAAAGCAAAGGAAGAAGAGACACATCTCCTAGTTTTTTTTTGACTCTGCAACATATGGAGGATAATGATGCTGTATCATAAACAAGAGGTAGCCAGGGAATAGAGCAGACATCTTGCAATTAAAGTGAGCAAACAATATTTTTGAAGCTCCACTGTGGCTCCACAGCAGTGCAGTATGTGCAGAACTCATATCTGAATACAAAGCAGCTACTGATGGAGCTGGTTTGTCATGAACAGCTCTCCAAAATAAGGTGTTACAGTTTTACAATGACATTCTTACAGATCACTTGTTTGATCTGTTTGCATGTGACTGACTCCCACACACACACACCAAACACACTGAACAAACCAGTCATGGCTAGCTAGTTACATAGGAACTGGTGAAACTGGCTGAAATAGGAGACTGGGAAAACAGTAACAGTGTTAACTACTCAGACTTGGATTTCTGCAGCTTTTTTTTTGCTTTTATTTTTTACACTTAAAATGTTTCAAATAATCTAATGGATTATAATACCAGATGTAAACCAGTTTCTAGATTGTGTTTTTATCTTTTAGGGAGAAAACCTTAACATATTAAGGTTTTAAACAGGCCCACTGCATCATAGATCCCTACCGTCACTTAGTGGGCGTGAGGTGCTTTCCCGCACATTCATCTTCTTTGTTCTGGAATTTAACCAACTGGACAGGATTACATTTGTGATTGAAGGTAAGACACTCGTGGTTTCTCATCCAGCCTAGATGCTATTTACATCCTAGGGTAAGGGAAAGTCACATATTACTAGCTAGAAGTTCACAAAAGCTTTGATCTAAAAGTTCAGCAATAAAAAAAGTGCTTGATTTAGGACTTCTCACACATTTTACTAAGCCAGCAAGTCTGTTTATCTGTCTGTTTTTTGGAATTACTAATATTTCTAACAATAACTTTGTTTGTTGTCTATTAAAATGTCTGCATCAGCAAGAACTGCAGTCACACTTTCAGGCATGTTTCTGAAGGCTGCCTGCAGCCAGGACCTCTCACCCTTTCGGCTTCATGCTGTCGCTTGCCCCCTTTAGGCTCAGCAGTGTATTGCATCTTAATCACTACTGAAACATGCCCGCATCAGCTGGTGAAGTAATAATATTTACATTCATGCCATGTCTGTTTTCTTCCAAACAGAATGATGAAGATAATAAAACCTTCTCCCACCGCGGCTGCTTTGTTGAGCAACGACACCTCTGCAGAACTTTACTTCGACGCCTCCTCTCTGTCTGGCACGACTGTTGTTTCTTACTGCAGCTGAAGTGTTTTGATGATTGAGCTGTTACTGCCACTGAAAGTAGCACTGACGGGGAAAAAAAATCATAAAAAATAGAGGGAGGAGGAGTGGGAAGACGGCAGACAGACACCAGATGTTTCCATATAGTCCAAGGAGACGGCAACAGCAGAGGGAAGATTTGCGTAAGCATTACAGTAGAAGGTTAAAGTATGGGTTTGTGAGTAATTATTACCCTGGTCAGGGCATGCCCATAACTTGGGTGGCCTATCAGGAATGTGACAGTTGGAGTGAGTCAAGAAACTGCAGAAGATACAAGGGCCTTGTGGGAATAACATGGAGCTTCTTCACTGGAGGAATGTGTGGATAGAAGGAAGTATCTCAAGTTAGATTACGATCCGTGGTTTAAATGCATGCAAATGTACTTAAAAGATAAGGATCAGTTGATTTTAAGGGACTCCAAGGGGAAATTGGGTCACCGCAACAGCTAAGAACAGCATGACGACAGAAATATATTAAACATGACATTTCAAGGATTAAACACACAGCGGGGAGAGTTTTAATGCCAAAAACCATTCAGTATATCCTTAAGATACATTTATGTTATGATGCTATTTTTTTCTGTACATCTCCTCTTATTCATTCAGCATGCAGCAGAGTTTGCCATTGCTAAATTATGACTGAAGAACTGGGATTTCTTTTGCTGAGGTCCAATTGAAACCTACAAGACTAAAATATACAGGTTCAATATCAGAATCTAGCTAATAATGTTGTGTTTCAAGTGAATTGTAATGTTATTTTAATTAATAAATATATATCGTATAAAGCCAATGAGTACCCCCTCCGTTTATTTACACCTGTACTTGAATTGTATTAATTTTGGACACAATAGATGACCCAAATCAGCAGCTTTAGATATAATTCAGCATGATAATACTTAAGTTTTCTGGTTTTGAAAACTGAATTACAACATACATTTCTGTATGATCCATTATCTGGTCCACATACATACAGCCCTATACTTTAACTCAAAATGGATGGATGTTGTTCATACTCACAACTTTTAGATGATGAAAATATTTGGTATGTGTTGAATAGGCATCAATAGGCATTTTCAGGATAGCAGCTGAAAAAGGTATCAGAGAGAATTAATAATTCAGAAATATTGACCTACTGAACGGTATGTCCACGTGCTGTACAGTATGCTTAGCTTTTTAATTGCATTTTTCCCTCCACTTAACTTCCCAGTACTCACCTTTATTGACTGATGAACTTATAGTCACTTTTTCCCAATGATTGTAACATTTTTGCATCAAAATCCAATTTTAAAAGGTTTAATGTTTATCCCTGTTTCCAGCTTCCCTTTTTCAATTAAATTCCTAAAATAAACCAACCTCTGGATGATGTTCTAATTTATTTAGATGCATAACATACGGTCTTATGTCATTACCAGAGTGGAGGCTAACTCATGATCACTAAAGCAACAAGGTTTCTGTGCTTAAAGAGACCAAAGTCGAGGCCCTCAACCAGAATTGAACCTGCAAACCAGCTCTGCGGAGGTGACAGCGAGAAGATGGCGAGAGGCGTTGAAAGAGTAGGGGAGTGTGTGATAGGAGAAGAAAGAGAGGGAGAGTTATCAGTCATGCTGTCAGTCTGTGGGGCAGGTTGTGATAAGCGAGGCGGTATACAGCCTGGTATCTCTCTCCCCTCTCTTTTCTGTCTTTCTGTCACACACTCTCTCACACACACACATCCGTACAACCAAGGGAGTGGGGGGGGAGGGGACTCTGTTGGGTTCTCCTCTACCACCCATGAGTGAACCCAGCGCAGGTGTGCTGAGGTGAGGATTTGGACTGCGCGACAGCCATTTGTTGGCTGTTCTGTGCAGCAGGGGGATGAGAGAGAAAGCAGATGGTGGGAGCTGTGGAAAAACACACCAGGAAAAGAGCTTCATGCGTTAAAACTACAGGTTTGACTTCAGAACTGCGGCGCTTTCACAGACTCCTACACAGAGACGTGCTCAAAATAGCATCTTCCAGCAGTGGTGTTGCTGTTTTAGCATGAAGCTATTTGTAGGATTTCAGAGTGCACCAGCTGTGCAGATGAAGTGATTGTATCCGATCAGAATATTTTGATATAAAACAATTTTTGAACATCCCCACAGCATGATGTTGCCACCCCCATGCTTCACTGATTATATCACAATAATCTTGAATTTTAGGCACTACTTTGATTTGATTTGATTTTTTAAATTTATTTATTCAGTCAGTCATCAAATAATTTGTTATGCACACTTTAAAACACTATAAACAATTTGACTGAAAAGATACAAGCAGAAGCACAAGGCTTATATTTATGCATGCCCTACACATCAAATTACACAAAATTATCCCTTCATAAATCAAACACAAAACATATCACCAAACAGAAACATAAAAGGAAAGAAAATAATCCAAAACCAAAACAACTTTCTGTCGGACTATGACATAGAGCGCCAATTAAAACAGTACATTTGTGGTTGTAAGGTGAAAAATGTGGAATGAGTTCTATTACAGAGCAATGCATGTTTTCAGTTAACAATTCAGCAATAATATACCAACTTATATTGCTCACAACGTTTGCTGTTTCCCCCTCTCAGGTCAGTTTCCATTACTTGAGTGTTGACCCAATATTTTGGGGGTTGAAAGCTGATGGTGGAAAGAGAGAGATGTTGACAAATGGAAAATGAGACTATCAAATGACCCTCAGGGACAGGAATGGGGGGCGGGGGGACAGAAAGTAAGCCCACTGTTGCTTGACGGTTTTACATGGCCTGCTTCTTCTTCTCTCCGCCTCTCCTTATCTCTGTGAAAGGGTCGAAGCGAGGTTAAGCAAAGATCACTTTTTCTCATCACAAAGCGTTTAATCAGAGCTCTCTAGACACCTAACACTCATGTCTGGTGTGTAATCTCACAAGCATGGGCAAATCCAGAATAGAGCACATGGCAGACTGGTTTATGCCAGCAGAAAGACCCTCTTACCCCCCCACCCCTCTTCCACCCCACCCAGAGGCTCAGATTAACCAATCTCATTGATGTCTGACAGCCGCCCATCCTTCGGATGTGGATGGGCTTAAAAATGACTGACAAGCCGCAAGAAAGCAGAAAGTCGATGTCTTCTAGTCAAGAAGAGAGAGGAGGGGCGGAGTGGCGAGAAGGAGCCGGGGGATGACAGTTGACCGAGGTGACAGACGAGGGGACACGCAGACCCGTCACACAACCTTCTGTCAAGGGCATCGGGGGTCACTCTGTCGACGCCATTTACGTCTCAGGACTTCCTGGATCCAGTGAGAATTAAGTTTGTTGGAAAAAGCTGAACCTCTTCCAGTTCTCCAAGCACTAAGTTTGATTCCTGTCATTGTAGGAGCCTGGGGTAAAAAGTCCCCCCTAAAAACAATTGTGTTGGCTCAGAAGGATTCCCATGAGTCCTGACCGGTAGGAATGCACAGAGCTGTTCCAAATAAAGATTCCAGCAAGGTTACATGCAGTCATTATACTGCCAGTCCACTCCATTACAAGGTAATACAAGCCACAGGCAGGGCACATGGGCTGGACACTGCAGAGGCCTTTCTCAGCAGATTATTTTGGGCCTCACTACTGTGTCATTACACGGCTTCCCCGCTCTGTATTTAGGCCTGGCTGATTGCAGGGCTGACATTGGGCTGGGCTGAGGTGGGCTCTCTATGGTGGGCTAAGGGCCCTGACATTGCCTCGGTTGTTTGATGTGTTTTTCGTGGTGAAAGGCGGCCGTGCGCCATGTCTCCTCCCTTTCTCACTCTTTCGAGGATGTAGAGCCTCGCGAATGTGTTCGTAGCAGCATTTCAGTCTGGTTGCAACTGCAAAGTTGAGCGTGTTTAAGATTTTGCCCAAGACCTGAAGGACATTTTTGAAGCACATTAGACAATGTACTTGTGTGTTTTTGTGCTTATTTGATTGTAATTACTGCGGTAACCGCTAATGTTTGCATGTTATACTGTTATTTAGAAATGTTGAATAAGATACAATAAGTGTGACCTCATACCAATTTTTAAAACAATCCCTTAAATTACTGCTGGAACTGAACATTACTGTAAAACACTTCTCTGCTTGGACTCTTCTTAGAGAAACATCGTAAATTACCGGAATTGATCAGAAATTACGAAAAAATGATTAGCGATTATCAAAAATGTATTAGGAACAGTTGAGAAATATCTGAAAATGTTACAAAATATCAAGAAGTTGTGTTCAGTTTGCATTTGAAATAGGATATAGCGTGCTTAAGATTCAAGTGCTTCAACCAATCAAAATGCACAAGATTCTCTTGTGCCTAGCAGCCAGCCAGTCAATGATTGTCTCTTATAATAAATAAATAAAAGTAGTCACTTTAACTGTCAACAAACCAAAGTTTTATGATTTCAGGCATTTATTTAAGATGACAGTATATTTTAAAAGGCTGGGTTAGTAGTAGGTTGGTGAAAAATGTCCGTCTGCTTTAAATTTATTGACGGTCATCATTAAAATATGTTGGTAATCTCTGGCTGTTTTTTCAGATGAGACCAGAACTGAACTTCTTGGTCTTACTGCGAGGAAAGTTGTCACTGTATATCAGCCTGAACAAACGGAAACATGGTGGTGGCAGCATCATGCTCTGGGGAGGCTTTTCTTCAGCATGGGCAGAGAAACGCCTCAGAGTCAATTAGAAGATGAATACCTTCCAGAAGAAGAATAACTCTAAACTCACAGCCAGAGCAACAAAGAAATGGTTTTGATCACAGAAAATGTATGCGATAAAATGTCCTAGTCAAAGTCCAAACTCTAATCTGCGCTAAAACTGGTGTTCTATGACATTTTCTGCCTGATCTGACCAACAGGACAGTTTTCCTATTAAGGATGGGGCAACCTTTGGCGTGAAAAGTTTAGACTGAACACAACAGGCACACTTGCAAACCGCTGCGTTTATTTCTTGAGCCGGTGCTGTGAGATAAAACGTCCCCTGGAGAAGTTGGGGTCCCTTGTTTTACCATAACAATGTGGTTTTATCTCGGCTTTATCTGTGGAAGAGCTCATATCTGTGGCATCTTCCAGGGGAAGAGGGGCTGTGTGTGTTGGGGATGGGTAGAGGGTGGAGGCATGCTCTCTCCTCTCTCTCTCTCTCTCTCTCTCTCTCTCTCAAATAAACGGCGAGGAACCGGAGTGAGCGAGGGAAGGAGGGCTGGAGGAGGTGGAGGGGTAGAGGAGGCGGAGCCCGGGCGCCGTGACTGTAACGCGATAGCTGCTCAGCTCAAAAGAGCGATCACTCACACACACGCTGCACACACAGCTCGCAGGCAGACACGGGACGCACGCTGGTGTCAGAGCGGAGCAGGAGCGGAGCGCAGGGCTTGTGAAGCGGAGAGCGGCGCGGCATGAGCGGTGTGTCAGACAGGAGAAGACCGGTCGTTTATTTCCGTGCCTGATTGTTTCCAGTTTGATTTCTTGGGAAAGCTGCATCCGACGCTCGGAGCGCGGCGGTGGGCTTCAGATCGCTGCAGGAGAAGCGACCCCCGTGTGCGTAAAATACGCAGGAGCGGCAGAGGAGGGAGATACTCGGACAGACAGGGGAGCCTGAGTCGGAACTTGACGCGACCCTGGAGCCGCTGTCCAGACTCTCCACAAGAACTTTGCCCCCTCAGTGTTTCTTGGATGAGTTTTTAGAGCATCACTCCGATGCTCTTGTTTCCCAGCGAATGGTCCTGTAATAATATCGGGGGTCCTTTAATTTAAAAGGTTTCTAGAATTTGGCTTTGACCGAAGTGGATGTGGATTTTTGTGTTTTTGAGCAACTGCAGCGTTTAAATCCAACAAAGTGGAAACAGCAGACACTCATTTTTTTTTTGTATTTTTATTTTATTTTATTTTTAATTTTTTTGCCTGATCCGAGATGGATTTTCCCACCACGCTGGTTGGATTTTTAATAACACTGTGTCACTTGGGATGTGGAGTCGGAGGACAGAGCGGTGAGTTTGAGTTAGTTCTTGGTTTTGGCGCACGGATCGTCACCTTTAAACTAATTTTTTTTTTCCAGAGTTTGGGCGTCATGCGTTTTGATTTTTGTCTTCCAGCTCTCCTAAACATCTGACATAACTTGGTGAAATCCACAAACCGTTTTCCTCTCCTCTCTCTCTGTTCGGTGAATATAATGCAGAAAAGGATCTTTCTTTTACGTAATCGTAGAAATATACGCACATTTTTTTTAGATGTGTACAGTTAAGTGAGGCAAACATTCCCAAACTGATTAATTTGCTAAATTAGGGAGAGAAAAAAACGGAAGCAATCATGTCCCAGACGGACTGAAACCATCAGCAGCTGCCTGAAAAACGGGAAGCATTTCAAATTTCGGACACTTCCCGTTTGGCTCCTTGTTTTTTGTTTTTTTCTCTCTCCTTGATTTACTCTAATTAATAATCAGCAACAACAAACAAACCCATTCTCTTGATTAAAAAGCTCTTCCGATTAGGACGGGGATGTGGGGGGTGGGGGGTTGTAGTGTTTTACAGAGAGGGCTGGACCTCTCTCTGCAACCTGCAATTTTCACCACTTTTTGCTGGTGGCCAAGAAAGCGTGCGTAAAAGCCACTCTGTCATTGCGGGATTTGACTCACGCATTAGGGCGTTCATTAGCGACCACCACTCTCCCTTTCCCAGTAGCTCCAGGTGCTTTTTCGAGGCAGGGGGCTCACAGCGCTCTCGCTGGTCAGATGACTATTAAACCGGCAGGTTGTGATCAGGTTGTTGGTGTCACTTTTTTGGTACCATATCCTAAAAAGATTGTCCGTCACTGACCTGCTTAAAGTACCTGATAAATCAATGGCATCCTCACTGCATAATACTGCCACTACCATGTTCTGTGTTGAAATTCGAGTGTTAAATGTGGTTCTTCTCCTCACACAGCTTAAAGTAAGCGTTGAGATGGATTCTTTTCAAAGCACGTTAGAGGAAAGAAACATTTTTCCAGATTTTTTTGTGCCAAAATTTGTGGGATTATCTTCTACAAAGTCTTTCAAATGTGACAGTTTTAAATTGGTGGAATTTGGATAAAAGTTCACCATTCTCTGTCCCTCTGGAGCTCCATGTTTTCTCCAGAGTTCCTGTGGTGCATGAAGACAGGAGTTGCCTGTGGCGACTTTGGGGAAGGGGCTTTTCGCCGAGCCGTCTATAATCAGATCATAAAAACAGGAGATTGTGGTCAGCGATGGATTTAGGAGGTTTTGAGTCCTTGGGTTAGCCGGTGTTGGTGCTCGGCATAGATCGACTTCAAGCTTTCTCGTTGGGAGAAGGAGTCCAGGTTGATTAGAACCATTACTTTTTGGCCACACATAGTAGCAGGCAATTATTTGTACTGGATTTACAGGCGCAAAGACAAATTCAGCTTCCCTGTCCTCGGTTGGTTATGATTTGTCCATCCAAAAACATTTTAGTAACTAGATCACATAGTACTGAAAATGCACCTAATTAGGGTTTAAAAATGGAACTACTGCTCTGCAAAACATTTAGCCCAGGATCTAGTGGTCTGATTGTTTTCTGAGGGCTCGTCATGCTCAGAAGTGAAGCGGCCGGTAGGATGACACATGAGGCTAGGTCATCCATGGCAGTCTGGTTGCTCATACAGTTGGAAGTAAACACTCTTCCTGTTGCTCTGTTTGGGCTTTTCCTCCTCTTCTTAAAACGTCTAGCTTACAGCAGGAGTCGTCCGTTCTGGCTGTGTGTGTTGTACAGCACATGTACTCACAGATCAGAGACAGATGTGGTTCTCCTGGCAGTCATTGGGCATCTCTGCCCCCCAACCCCCAAGCTCCTCTTACTCTCTCCCTCTCCTGCCAAAGACACTGCGCCACATGTCCGTGCCTCAAGAGCCACATTACAGCCAGAGACTGACGGAGAGCAGAGCAGACAGGGGAGGGAATGGGAGAGGAGAGGAGAGCATGCCATCCACTAAACCGCACTAGAAACAAGCAGTAGGAGGGCTTGGGGAGCAGATCCAGTGCAGGGAGGGAGGGTGGGGGATTGTGCTTCAAACAGAGGGGACATCAAAGCGTGCAGGGGGTCACGGAGTCAAAATGGCACTGGACAGAGGGAACAGAGCGCATGAAGGGTTACAAGGCGACACCGGGTGATGCAGTTAATGTGGGGGAAAATCAGAGAAAGATAAAAAAGAAAAAGAAAAAAAAAAGAGGGGAAGTCTGCTTTTGACTCAGACTTGTTACAAAACCAAGCTATCAGAAGTTCTGGCTTTTGATGGCAGACTGTAGTAACGTGATATGTTTTCACTGGGCTCTTTTTAAATGTTTCGGAGCAAACTGATTCTGGCCCCAGGCGCGTTGGATTGTCTCAGCGCTCAGAAGAAATCTAAATATTAGAGATCCGTTATTACTTTCCTGCGCCTCGCTCTTTCTAAAGCAGAGAAATTTACACTCTGTGCTGTAATCACAATAGCTTGACTCCATGATATGTGCATAATTACTGCTACCATAAACATTAATATGCAAGCCATTAACCAGCTTATTTGCATGTTTATTAAGTGGGTGGCTGTGCATCCTTTGAATAAGTTTCTTCTTGAGGCGGGTTATGTTTATTAAAGCTTTTAACGCTTGATATAAGAAATAGTAGTGAAAAAGTCTACAGTAAAATGTAAATTTCATTTTATATTTTTTTACAAAAATCTGTCTAAATGTCAACATCATTACATTAGTGTGAGGATAATTGTACAACAGACCTAAATGTCATATTCTAATTAAAATATGTTTCTTTAATTCAAGTTTAGATGATGTTTTATATGTAATGCAGTTTATATTTTGGTACAAACAGCATTAATAACTGCATAAATAGCCTACTTAAGGATGAGCCAAAGCATATGAATTGGATTAAAGCCTAAACTTTGACTAGGCTACACCAAAACCTTCACTTTGTTTAATTCAGAGGGGCATTAGTTGGTGTTCTGTGGATCAGTGTCCAAATTCACTTGACCTTTAGGTCACAAACTTTGATATTTTCAGATAGCGAACACATAACTAATGAATCCATCAAATATGGCAAGTTGTCCTAATGCATAAAAGCAAAGATCATCATACCACCACCACTATGTTCAACTCCAAGTATGTTACTCTTTTTCTGAAATACTCTTGTTAGTTTTAGATCCTATGTGCCATGAAACAAACCTTCCAAAAACTTTTCCTTTATTTCTTGTCTTATTTTTAATTTTTAGCAAATCCAACACAGGTCTTTGTGCCTTTCTTAGTTTGCAGTGGTTTTGGTCTTGAAACTTCTGTACCCAGCATCTTTTGCACCAGTCGTAACTGAGGAAAGTGAGGCCCGCAGGGCGTTAGATGTTCTGGGTTCTTCTTATAGGCCTCTTCTAGGAGCCGTTGATGCTCTTTTTTTGAGTCATTTTTGTGGAGCAGCACCTCTTGGAAATATTTTTCACAGTTTTATCTAATTGTGTTCAGCTGGTTAACTGCGTAAAAGTGGTTTTGTAAGATTTTACAGTCTGATTTGCTGATAGATCAGAATATAAGGTGTTTTTTGAGACAGTTGAAAACTGCTTTTTTAATTTACTAAAGCCATTTTTGTCTGACATTAAATGTTTGATTGACTGTTCACTTCATAAAGAGTGGATACTGATGTTGCACTTTTGAATATAGTATATACTTGCCTGTCAAATTTTGACCACATGTAATTTCCATACATATTATTTTGACATTACATGTGATAATCGCTTCAATTTTTAAATTTCTTGTCATTTTAATTAGTTTGATGTTCTTCCTCTATTTCCCTGCTCCTCTCAAAGCTTTTGCATTTTGAGCCGCCTGCCCTCGGTGGCATCAGCTGCAAAAACAAGGTCACCCATTAGCATTCATAGCCGAAGACAAACGGAGCGCTCGGTTCGATACCAGTCAGGTATGGGAGTCACGGGCTCCTCGCAAAGCTCCTGGAAACGGGCCGCCGCGCTCGGGGTGAAATTAAAAACAAGACCCCGATAAATAAAACAAAGCTTGCTCTTTCTGTTTGTCGCATTAGCCACATTGGGGGGTCTTAGCTGGAGCTCTGGGACCGGCTTAGAAAAGAAGCGGCGGGGGGTCAGCTTTGTCAAGAGCCAAAGTGTTTTTGAATGGATTTTGAGCTGATTTGAACACACAGAGGGTTTTAAAAGAGAACAGTCAAGGGTGTGAATAAAAAAAACAGCTTTACTGAGCTTTTGCTGTCTCTTTCTCTCTCTTTTTTTTCTTTCTAAAGAAGTCAGTTTTCCTGGAAGCTAACTCTCTGTAAGGTGGAGGGCCAACAAATCACACCGAAAATTACCACAGCATTACTTGATTCCACACAGCTTTCCTTTGCTTGTGCCGGCTCTGCAATTTTATTCCTTTCCACCCAGATGAGGAGGAAAGCTTTTTTGTGCAAAGAAGTGCCTTAGCAGCGCAGGTTTGACTCTTAGAGTGCATCAAGGGACAAGGAGACATGATAGGTAGACTTCTGGATTAGATCCCCTCTTCCTGCAGCCATCTGCTTTACTTCATTGATCCATTGAAGCATTGATCAGGATGGCCAGCTCCGTGCATTTAGCTGATTAGCATGGGCCACTTATCCTGTTAGAGAGGGAGGAGGAAAGAGGGAGGCAAAGAGGATTTGGGGATTTTATTTGCTTTTGATGAGGCTTTTGTTGGTTAAGATCTTCTTTTAAACTCATTTAGCACTGTATAACAAAAAAAATACTGTTTCTGGATGTTACATTCCGGGGATGACTGCTGCCGATTGTCTTCAAAGTTGTAGAACTGATGAGGAAAGGGACATGACTAAAACCAGGAAACTGTATCTCCTGCTTGCGTCACAAAAAACGCACCAGAAGCAAGGAGGCTTGCGGCTTGAAGGACATTCATTCATTTGCTAGGCTGTGAAGAGTTTTTACACTCTTGTTCATACTTGCTCAAACTCAGCTGCATTGTTTTTGAGCCATGAAAATTTGTTGTTTCCCCCTGTTCCTTGTGTCTTTCACAATGGCCGAGGGGTTTGAAACACAACACTGTGTGAAAACCTGACACATGATGGAACGAGAGGGAGGAGGGGGAATAATCCAAACTAAGAAAACAATTTGATTTGTCAAAATCAAACAAAAAAAAAAGTTTTCCCCTCTTCACTTGTTCACTTTTGTGCAGTTATGACCTTTTTAACTGCAAAAAGTAACCGTCTGCCTCAAGACGTTTTATAAATCTCTCTCTTCTGCATGACTACGGGTCTCTCAGAAAATAATAATGTTACATAAAAAATGTCAGCCCATTCAAAATTATTCTGTAGTACATGAGTTCAGTACTTGATTGGGGCTCCTTTTGCATGAATTATTGCATCGTCAGGCCAGTCTGCTGGCCAATCAAGCCCAGTGCCACCATGGTCACTGAACCAAGTTTTAGCACCTTTCGCAGTGTTGTCCTGCTACAAAATGAAATCAGCATCTCCATAAACATTTTAAGCACAAGGAAGCATGAAATGCTCTAAAATTTCCTGGTAGTTTGCGGCGTTGACTTTAGAAAACGCAGCGGGACCAGAACCAGCTGTGGAAACTTCACTACGAGCTTCAAGGAATCTGAATCTCTTCTCTTCCTCCTGACTCTGGGTCCTTGATTTCCACATGAAAGTCAGCAGTCCTTCGCCAAGATTCTGTAGAATTATGTAGGCTGATATAATCTTCCAAGTTGAGCTCATTCTTCTTTAAAATGTTGTTTGATTCATAAAGATTCTTCTGCTTTGGTTCAGTCCAGAATGTCTGAGATTAAACCCAGGCCTTACTGTTGAATGAATGCGTGATTGCTGCCCACTCGGCCCTCTTCCTCCCTCTCTCAGGGTGATAGCACATTTTAATTAAGGTGCTGGTAATGGTGGTGGTGGGCTGGGAGGGTACGGGCACGAGAATGATGAAGGGCTTTATCAGCCCTCCTCCTCCTCACTCTCGCCGCTTATCCCAAAGCGTGAAGCCATGCTTTCCTGATAAGGCAGCTAATAGAAATGAGAGCATGAATGTACACACACACAATCACGCAGACACGCACACACGGCAGGACATGAGCTAAGACATGCAGACATTTGCACATTTTCTCTGATAACGAAGATAAAGACGTCTCCCAGTCCAAGTTGATTGGGAGTGACTCAAATGCGCGCACATGCAAAGAGTGAGTTTACTTATTTCATTGATACAATCTGCCAAAATTAGATTGTGCAGCTGCTTCAGGAGCATAGAGAGGTTCACGGTGCTTCTGCTAGATTTTAATTTTATTTCGACTCTGCAAACACACTCGCCTCGTGCGGACGCAGTTAGCGTCATTGTTCTGGCGTAATGAGGTTTTGGTGGCTGCATGGAAGGAACATATGCAGCGCGCGTGTGTGTATGTGGAGACAGATGGACTTCTCCACAAGACGAGACGGGTGTAATTCATGAGGCTCTCTGGCAGCTCCTGAGTGCTTCCCTACAAGTCACACTGACGAAAACACTCAAAACACACGCACGCATACTACAAGAGAGCCTCTTTCTGCTTACTAAGTGTGAAAGATGACCAAGAAATTAAAAGAGCATGCACTCATCTATTGATATATGGCAGTGACTACACACACATATGCATTATATTGCCAAAAGCATTTGCTCATCTGCTTTCACATACATATCAACTTGAGTTTTATCCTCTTCTTAATGGGGTTTATAATTAGGTCGACACACCCTGTGCAGCTGTAACAGCTTCAACTCTTCTGGGAAGACTTTCCAAAAGATTTAGGAGTGTCTTTATGAGAGCTTGTGATCATTCTACCTGAAATGTATTCATGAGGTCAGACACTGATGTTGGACAAGAAAGCTTCTTTAAGGACTTTGCTTGGGGAATAGTTTTTGAATGAAGCAAAAATATGTCCAAAAGTCTTAATATGCTCAAGGATTCAGAGTAGAATGTGTAGCAGTATGGCTTAAAAATGAAATCTTCAGTTTCACACTAAATTCAATTTCTGATTTTTATCTCTCTTTTTTCTTTGAGAAGAAAATATTTTCAGAAACTGGCTTCTATTTCAATCATCCCTTCTGGGGGTTGACCTGAATTCAAAGTCTAAGTAAGTAGAAGTTATAAGACACGCTACAACAAGATGGCAGTTCAGGTTGACATTACTCTGAACTATGGACACCAAAGGAGCGCATTGGTAAGAAAAAAACAATCCAAATTAAATCTTAAACAAAAAATTTGATGAACTAATCAATTCAATTAATCTCCTAGCAGTAATTCAGAGTTCCTTTCTCTGAGAACTAAGAAGTGACGAGTTCAACTCCTGAAAAATGCCCCGCATCATAATCCCACCTCCACCGAAAATGACACTTGACAATTCAGTCAGGCAAGTACGGGTCTCCCAAACTTCCAATTCAGGGAAATTTGTTCTGATCCGTCACTCAAACATGTCTACTAAACCAGAGTCACTGTGGCCACGATTTACACCAATGATTCCAACACTCTGAATTGCACTTGAATGCAGTTACTTAGTGATGTCTATCCAATCCATGAAGCCCTCTTCAGGGTTCTTGAGCTACTCTGAAGGTCTTATGACTTTTGGAGGGATGCAGCCTTTGACACATCATGTCACTTAGCTTCTGACAGCGTGGCAGAGTTGTTGTCAATCTCAGTCGCTTCTATTTTGAAAACATCTGACTGTGGAATAATCCCTTGTGGCAAAATTTCATAAATGGACTTATTGTACAGGTGGCATCCCATCATGGTGCCACGTTGGAGCGACCCATTCTTGAACAAATACTTCCAGAAGCAGTCTTTGTGTTGGATTTTATTCAAAATATTGGAGCACCTTTTGTCAATATAGTGCATATGTTTATGAATGCGTGTGTCTGTGTGTGTGAGCTGACTGACAGAGGTTTCACAGAGGGGTCAGTGTCCGCAGGCAGCCGCCGCAGAGCAGGCATGTCTTAATGAGTCTCGTCAGGTTCTCTGCATCCACCTTTCCTTCTGAATTTATACTTCTTCATCACCTTTTCCTCCACACATCTGTCACTCACCTGTCCTCTCCCATACTCTTTTTTCCCACACCCACCCATCATAAATCAACCCTCCTCCTCCCCCCTTCCCGATCAATCCCCTTCTCCATTTTTTCCGCCTCAATCCGTCTTTTATCCATCCCTCCTCACTCGTCTCCCTCTTCCTCCCTTTCATCCCCGCTCTCTTCCTCCACCAGTTTTTCTCTCCACTGTAATCCCTTTCTCTCCACTCTCCAACTCTCTCCCCACCTTCCTTGGAGGCCGCTCAATGGGCAGCTCAGAGGAAAAAAGTGTTGAGGCTGCAGGATTTCTCCCCAAAGGGCTTAATCTGCTGAGGCTCTGAGCGCCGATAGCCTCCTTCACACCGTTCCCTCCATGGGCTTCTCAACAATGACTGTCTGTCTGCACAGTCACACCAGATAAAGCTATGTCTGTGTGTGTGCATGTGAGGCTTCCTGTCCATCTCAGCCATTCTTTGCCATCCCTGCTATATTTTTGAACAGTTTTTGCCTGCTGATTCCCCCCGATCCCCATCTCTGCTGGTCCTTGTGATTGACAGGCCCTCAAAGGTGTCATCCTTCGTGGGTGTGCATTTGAACATGCAGCAGCAGCTGGGTGTGTGCTAATGCATGCAATTCAGCGTGCATTTGTAGCCGGAGTCACGCACTTGCATGAAATCACCGGCAGCTGCGAGGGGCTGATGCGCAAAGCGTGGGCGTCGCTCCTCTCTGGTAACAAAGTAAGAAAGCCATCGCGGCTCTGTCAAATGTCAGAGAATCTTAAGTGTGCCTTTTAAGCACAATAGGCGGTGAAAATGCCAACACTTGAAGGGTCTATTACACGTCAAGCCTTTGGTGCTTGTATTTTTTTCTCCTTTTCTTTCATTCTCTATTGAAGTGTTCGCAGAAATCTGAAAGAAAACTGGCAAAATAAATAAATCGGCCCTTTTATGTCAAGAGCCGATTGGATTCAGAGGCTGAGTGGTTAAATCTAGTTGTAGGCGGCTGCATTTTTAATGCAACTACAGTGTTTAACAATCAGTTCAACAGCAAGGACCACAACTGTGGCTTCTCTTCAAAGAGAGGAGAAAGAATGAGATTCATCAGGAAAATCTCATGAAAGATCATATGGGAGAGGGATGAGGGAGACAAGTGGGATGAAAATGTTTTGTAAAAAGGCACAAGGAGGATGAATGGGATGAAAAAAGGCTGTAAAGACCAATGAGGAGGGTGAAGAGTGGTATGTACAATAATGAAATGTTAAAATAGATAAAGATGACAGGTGGATGTTTGTTAAAAAGGAACGAGGAGGGTGAGTGGGATGAAAGGAGGTCATGAAGAAGGATGGACGGTATTCTTGGGATGGAAAAGAGTTGTAAGAAGTTATGAGGCTGATAGATTGGATGAAAGGGATTTGTACAAAGTACGACTGGAGGAAAAGGAGTCTGGGTGGGGCAGTAAGAATAAGGTAGGGATGATTGAAGAAAACAAAACTGTGTGTACTACATAAACAAACAAGCCATCAGTAGGTTTTCCTGTTGACTAGTGGCGGCATGGCCGTGGTCCTGAACCCCAAGTTAGAACATTAAGGCTTTTTGTTGCCAGATCTCCTTCATCTGTTTGATGTTTTCCTTGTCTGCCACTGAACAACAGCTGTATAATAATGTGGAGGTGTTTGAGTTCAATATAAAGTTCATTAGATTTACAGTTCCCACCAGAGCATGAGCAAACCCACATGCATGCAGCCGTAACAGCGTTAGCTACAATAAACCAGCTCCTGCTGTTGTCATGGAGAACATGTCTCCTGCTTTAATAAAACGTAATAAAGGAACGGCCATACCCAGAGCTGTGTGTGTGCGCCCGCGACTCGTCCTTTTGTATGTGCAGAATACTGCTATCCATGTTCCCTTTGTCTGTGCCTGTGAGTTTATGTGTTTGGCGTGTTTGCGCGAGATAACGCAAAGCGCCAAAGCCACTGTGGCCGTCAGGGTGCGAGCAGAGAATGGATTCTTTGTTGCAGCGTTAGCTTCTTAATACAGAGTCGGGGTGACCCCCTCAGAAACCCGCTAGACAGGCCGTCTGCGTGTCACTTCCTGCCTCAGCCTTCCAAGCGATGCTATTGGCAGGCTATTGTTCCTGAGAGAGCACGATAGGATCGGGGAATGTGTCCTAATGTTTGCAGATTGGCTTGCCGGAGCAACAATTACACTTGGAGGAACGCTCCCCAAGGAGAAGGATGGAGATAAGAGGCTGGGTGTGGAAGGAGGGGATAAAAGACTGTGTGTGTCCTCGCTTGGGTGTGTGTGTTCCAATAAATGCATCATCTTGTATTGTTTTAGTAGTGCATTGAGAATCCACAATGGAGAAGTTTTTTCAATTTCCACCAATCTGAAGGCCTAAATTGCTTTCTTTGTTTTAGTGCTCATCTGTTGCTCATCGCATCATCGCACCGAGAAGAGAGAACTGCGTTTTTTATGGCGGTCGTGGAAATATTGGAAATGCTTCAAAATGAGCGTTTGAACGGTGAATAACCGGCCTCTTTCTGTGCTCCGTCTTCACCACAGATTCAGCTTGTGGAGGCGTCTTGGACGCCAGCAAGCCCGGCTACATCACCTCACCCGGTTATCCTCTGGAGTACCCGCCTCATCAGAACTGCCACTGGGTCATCCAGGCGCCGGAGACCTCGCAGCGCATCGTCCTCAACTTCAACCCTCACTTCGAGATCGAGAGGCTCGACTGCAAGTAAGACCAGGAGGAAGAGGAGGAGCTGTGTCTACTTACCTGAAGTGGCATTTCTCTGCCTGAATGATGGAAACTAGTTAAACCTTTTAACCCTTTTGTGCAGAGACAGTTACCTACACAAACTATGTACTACTTTAAATTAATTTATTTGAAACACTTACAGCCTTTTTTTTTTATGTACCTATTTTTGTGTGGAATAGAGACAACAGGTGAGAAGAAGATAAAAACTTTTAGACAAATATTTGTATTTGTCCAGGAGTTGGAAAAATTCATTTGTATCGAAGAAATTAAAGAAATAGTAGCATATAAAAAGCATACAGCTTTTTTTCCTATCATAGGTTAATTCAGAGCTTCTGCAGAAGCCAAAACTTATTTTTGAAGAAAAATAAAGAGAGTTTTTCAAACAGCTAGAGCTGAAGATAGGTTGCATGCCTGTCAAGAGCTGTTTCAATATATTTAATCCATGGAAAAAATGGGGAAACTTTGGAGACATTATCAAGAGTATAAACACCCGCCCCCCCAACACACATACACAAACTTCTCCATCTGATAGTCAAATACCAGGACGCTTTTGAAATCTGTGGAGCTGAATTTGGGCATGTAGGGCAGTTGGAGTGAAGGAAACCAAAACAGGATCAAAGAGCCGAGTCACGGTAGATGGTGTGGGCAGAGAAGAATAAACAGGCAAAAGAGGGGGGAGGAGGGAGTAAATGAAATCCAGCTGTTTATCTAGATAAAACTGGTCAGCTCTTATATCAGAGACGTGAATAATCAGAAGCATGTGAGCTTCTATTGTCTTTGACCTCAAAGGAAATCACTGTCTCCTTTGTTTGAGTCCAGTTTTAAACAACCAGGAGACGGGGAATATTTCCCATCACACCCAGCAGTTTATGTGCGAGTTCATTATGCACAATGAACACAGGCTTCCCGACTACTTGTTTCCCCTCTCTCTCTGTCTCGCTCTCTCCTTAAATTCAGGATCTAATAATCCCAGATGGTGGCTGTTGCATTGTTCTCAGAGATAGCCAGGAGAAAAATGCTACATCCACAAGCGCATCAGTAGCTCGGTGGGTGAAAGGGGGCTTTCGTGATGATTGTCAGCTCTTTTCATTTGGCTGTGTCACATTGCCACACCGAGCTGGAAATGTTATTTTGATCCCTGCGCTTTGTGCTGTTCCCCCCGACGTTTCTGTCGCTCTCCATCGTGAGGCAGAAATGGTGAGTAATTATCTCTTTTGCCGATATGTTAACACCCAGCGTCGCGGCCCGAACGGCGCAAAGTCAGCTGACTTCCAGCTCGGCTGTTGATAAGGAGTTTCTCACAGCCCGAAGGCGTGCAAGGCGGAGAGGAGGCTGATTCCCCCCCCTCTTCCTCTTCACAGACAGTTTTATTGGGATAGTTTTTTTCCCCCGTTTTTAACACTCGCCTGGAGGGTCGGAGGCCTCTGCCTGCCCTCTAACACACACTCCCACTCACACTCTTCCTGTGTGTTTGCACTGAGGACGACTTACTAAGCATTAGCAGCTCTGCTTCCCGTTTTCCTGCTTCCATCCATCCAGTGCCATAAAATAGCCCCAGTTACAAAAAAACAGGAAATCGCAGCAACATTTATGCATGCGTGACCTCTAACACTAATGTTCTGCTCATCAAAAGAAGATGCTTTCCCCCTCCGAGGCACTAGATATTTCTGTTCTCTTCATCCTGTTGTAATGCTTTCTGCAAGGCTTGATCAGAGTCTTGTAGCCCCTTTGCAGGTTCCTTTCCCTCTTTTCCGCCTGTGCGATTAGGCATGACGGTGTGAGCAGGCGAGAGCAGAGAGCAGACTTTTTTTGCATGTTTTCACGGTTCTCCACAAGGACAGCCGGAGGCGCGGTGAAGAGGTGGCGGGGTTCAGTCTCTCGGCCGGCGCTGAAAATCTGCATAGCAGCGGGGATTAGGGAGACGGCAGCGGAGAGAAATGTGCTACCTGAGGAGAGGAGCACTGATGATGTCAATCTACTGCAGAATTGGAGGAAAACACGATATGTGTTCACAAATATGAATCTGAAAAATGCAGCGTGCATTTTTATTCTAAAAAATCTTGAGTCAATGCTTTTTTGAACTATCTTTTGGTGGAGTTATGGCTGCCGGTCTTCTAGATTACTTCTCCAGCTGCTTTTGCTAAATTTTCTTCGCATAATAATTCTGTCAGATTAGATGGAGAGCATCTGAATTTTATTATTAGTCTTATGTTGATGACCTGCTGAAAGGCAGTAAACTTTCACCACAGTTGCAAGTCTTTCACAGCTTCTAATTGGTTTCTATCAGGATTAGCCTGTATTTAACAGCATGATGTTGTCTTGAGTATATGTCTACTAAGCATGTAAGTTTGCCGCCACACTTACCGAGTTGCATAGAAGCCAAAAGGTTCAATTTTGGTAAAAAACGTGTCCCCTATGTTTTTTAAAACAGTATTTATTTCAGAAATGGGTTTCTTTTTCTCTTCTCCAAAAAGAGCAGATCTGTGGACTTATAGCTTATAGATTCTCCCACCTGAGCTGTGGATTTGTGCAGCTCCTCCAAAGTTACAGTTGGTTTCTTGGTTGCTCTCTAGGTAGACTTTATTTACTGCTTAGGTGTGAAGGGTAAGTATTATCAGAATAAAAGGGAATAACAACTCGTATACCTACACTTCATTCTTAATATTTTCCTCCAATTCACTGTTATGGAATACTTATGGTTGTTTAGTCACATATAATGTAAGCATAATAGATGAAACAGTTGTTGTCAAGTGATAAAATGACAAAATTCAAGAATTGTAAATACCCTTCTGAGGCTTTATATGTTTTGGATGCTTAAAAAAACACACACTTAAAGATGCAGCCTGTCAGTGTGAAAGTGCTCATCAGCCATCATAGCCCCTCCCTGGGCACTTTAGGCTCTCATAAAAAGCTGGGAAAAACTGCTTGCTCAGCCCATGCATGTGTTCTGAACTCTGGCTAGTATACCCGGCCAGCTGGTGATTTCTCGCTCCCCCCGCCTCGCCCTCCCCATTCAGCACTCGGACACAGCCAAAGACCGCGGCTCTACTGCAGCAATCAAATCGGCAGCCTCGTGTAGGCGCTCCGTGTCTGAGGTGGCACTTTAATTCGGGATTTCATTTCAGGGGGAGTCCGGCCATGTGCCAAATAGCTCTTACCTCCAGGCTGCCAGCCGATTGATGTGAACTAAATGTAATAAAGGCTAGATGAAATATCAGGCCCATATCTCTAATGCAATCTGCCATCACTGAGCCCCAGGATGCTACCTAGTGATATAGCAGGAGCTGCTGAGGAAGCGGAGAAAGAGCTCGAGGTGGAGACGATTCCTTCTTGTTTTCCTGTTTCTCTCCTGCTTCATATCTATTTTGGTTCATCCTCCTCTTTCAGTCTGTCTGGCTTCCTCTTTTTCTTCCCCCGTTCTGTCTCTTCTTTAGCCCAGGGAGGATCTCTTTTAATTTCACATGCTCAAATTAAACAGTGAACGGCACAGTTGCAGTCAAGGAGATCATTTCTTCCACCTTTGAGGGTTTTCTTTTCTTTCTTTTATTTGGTTATGTGTTATTGAACTCCGCCTCTGGGGAGAAGGTTTTATGATATAGCTTCGTAACGTCACATGCGCACACAGTCATGTACATATAGCTGTAAATCCACACACTGCCTCCTCATGACAGGTAACTCCGTTTGCAGGTGTGTGTGTGTGTGTTTCTATGTGTTGTATCGCTCTCTTACTGGTACCCAAGGGGCGTAGAGGGGAATCGATCCCCGTATTCCGCTTGTAATGGGAAATCTATAGATGATCAGCAATAGCCAGAAGGAAAGGTAGTGAGGAAGAGAAGGTAGAGTATGGTTCAGGGTGAAAGGAGAGATGGATGAGTTCCCAAAGGTCACGGATGAAGGGAATTGTTCAGCACTGGATTGGTCGATATTTGGCGCTTGGCCGATGTTTAGGACGAAATCATAATCATCAACCTCCAGAAGTCACAGTAGTTTCAAACACAGAATGATGATATATCTACTGAGATCAATTAGTCATGTTGACCCTGGAACACCGAGCTATGGTTCACAGGGAATGTATAGTTCCATCCATACATCCATCATCTTCCGCTTACCCAAGATCCTCAGGGTAGCAGGTTCAAAAGGGAAACTGCTTAGCAAAGCTCTCCAGACACTCATTCTAGAGGATCTTAAAACCTTCTCAGGTCAGAAGCGAAAGGTAGTCCATCCTGCATGTTGTCAAACTACAACAGAATCTTTAAAAGGAGCCGTCATCTGAGCCCCACACAGATGACAAAGTTCCTCACCTTACCTGCAAGGCTTGTCCCAGCCACTCCATAGAGGAAGCTCAATCAGAACCTTTGCTATCTACTGGCTCTCACCTTTCTTTACCTTGACAGACTGAAAAAGCATGGGCATAACCACACACAAGAGCCTAATCTTTCTGTTCATCTCCAGCCCCATCCTCCCATGTTTCATGAGTACCAACATACTTGAACTCCTGTGCTTCAGGCAATAACTGACCCTCAACCTTGAGGGTCAATGAGCAATTGCAACTGCAAATTTCCTTCTAAGCCTCCCAGAATATGTGTAGGAATTTGAAAACTTTCTGAAAAAAGCCTAATCACACATACAGGTTGACGAAACTCTAAGGGATCACAGCTGCAGAAGTTGAGATTAATCCTCTGCTGACCTTAGATGGTTTGCGGTCAGCGGTTTAGCCCCTGTCATCTGTAAGTATGAGCCAGTGATGGACAGCTGAGGAAAGGCAGTGAAGCATGAGGACAGGAGGAAGAGATGTACGGTTTGTTTTGGGGCCTAGATTGAAGATGGCAGACCCTGCAGATCTTCTGGGATTCCGCTCACAGCATCTAGTTAATATTTCAGAGGCACTTATGGTTTATTAGAGTCCCCTTTGAGGATGGGAGAGAGATGGGACGTTGGAGTGTGTGTGCCCTCCACTCCTACTTCCTTTCTGTTTCTGTGCGTTGTCAAGACAAGAAAGCGACAGGAGTCTGACTCTGGGAGAGTCAGACTCCTGACGCCTAACTCCCAGAGAGTCTGGGAGTTAGACTCCCAGACTAACTCCCAGAGAGTCTGGGAGTTAGGGATTTAGTGGGTTTCTTTGCTCCGAGAGTAGAAAATCAGGAGAAAATAAAACGAGATACAGCAGAGAGGGGAAAATCATCTCAGCTGAATGCCCCCCCGAGTGTCTAAATCCAGCCAAGTTTGGTTTGCAGATATTCCGGAACAGCTGTTGCTGCATTATCTGCAAAAACAAAATAAATCAAACATTCAGGGTTCCGCCGCAAGCCAAATTTTGGTCAATCTCATGCTGTAACTAAAAAATACTTTCAAGAAAGTTTGGCAAACAAGATTTTGGTTGCTGATTTAACACAATCTAAAAGACAACCAACAAGGAGTGTGCCAGCAGGTGTTTATAGGACTGTGAGTGACCCAGAAGAGCTCATATGGTCCCAAAGGCTGGGACGGAGACATAATAATGTGCACACATATGGTCTATCAATACTAGACTTCTGTTTGGCTGCAATGAGGTACTGTCGGCTGGAGGAAATGTCCCTGGTCGCCAGCAAACAGCAAAGGTGTGAAAGGCAATTAGTTGCTTTGACGCAGGGGCGCTGTGATATATGAGAGCAGAAGAAGAGAAGACATGTCTGGACCGGTGCAGAATTACCGGCCCCTGAGGAGTTTTAGTTTCCTTAACCCCTCTCCCTCTGTTCCAACTAGTCCCCAAAGGGGAAACCATGGAGGGTGAAGCAGTTGCCTTATTATGGCTCCCTCAATGAGGAGCCAGTCGGGAAGACCCCAGACAGACCGCCAGACATACGAGGGGAATGGATGGTGGTGTCAGACAGAACGGGGCGGAGTTTGCTTCAAAACAAGCCCTAATGGAATCTGGACCTGTCTCCTCGAATGTGCAGATGCTGTATCATGCGCACCTTTCGCGGGTCTGCGAGCACACTTGTGCGCCGGCGATTTGTGTGCAACGTCCTGGAATGTGTTCAAGTGCGCGTGTGTGAGAGGCAGACGGCGGGGCTCTCGCGCATCGGGCCCTCATACATGTATTCATCAGAGCCTGGGGAGAGGCTGAGCGAACAGGTCAATAATCACATCTGAGGAACACTCACTCGCTGACGCTAATCCACGACAGGAGAGAGAGAGAGACAGAAAGAAGGATAAAGACCCACTCCAAAATCAATTAAAACCTAATTAGGCTCTCAGCTCTTTCACGGGCCTTTTATCCCCGGAGTTGGAGATACGCCACTCAGTGTATGCGTGCGCGCCCGTGTTTGCCCATATCTCCACGTTGTGCGCTTGTTTGCATGAGTGGTGTGTGCTTGTTGGCATGCTCCTGAATGTTGTTTTCCCTAAGCATGTGTCAGTTACAGCCTTAAGCATTAGGGATAGCAGTGGCTCTCACAGACTCACTGTGGGAGCCTGGCACTAAAGCCTCTACGATCGCCTCTGTAATGCAGGATTACAAGCAGGGCATGTATAAGAGTATTGGACGACAGCTTCTTTAGCCACAAGCTAAAGGAGCTGAGTGCTACTCAGGCCTAAAACTTCAAATCCTCAAACTGCCTGTGACATGAGGACTTAAACACATCTGGTCATGATTAAAACTGGTTTGTTTATCACAATGCAAGGACAAACAAATTCCTTAATTAGCCTCCAGAGGTGGAGATTTCCAGATTCTAGCCTATGCTAGGTGCATCTTGTAGCTCCTATTGTCGAAATCAAACCTTGTCATTGTGAACTCTTCTCCAATGTTTCCAGAACTCTTTTCTTGCATTATACTTCTGCCCTCTCCATATTTTCTTCCGCAGCACTGACAACAGTTGCAACATTTCCGGCTCATTTCAGCCATTTAGTGTTCCGGTCTTCACCTTTGCATTTGCCACTGTGACCCAGATTTATGTGCTGGGATTATCCCTCGATCAGCAGTCTTAGTTTGAATGCTCAGCACTGGAGTCGATACACTGCAAGAGCGAGATAGCTAAAAAAAAAAAAAGGAGATTAGTGACTCTTCTTAATCCGGGTTTTATTTCAAGCTGGAACTACAAAAGCCATCTTAGTGTTCAGATGCCACAAGCAGCCACAGGCTTGAGCTGATTGCCATGTCTCAGCATACCCTGAATGCTTTTCCCTTTAAAGCAGCAGCAAGAACATTAGCAAAGATACTGGTTTTAAATATGTGCTTGAGCCCAGAAATGCCTGTAATGCTTTGTCAGCACCAAACGGCTCATCACGCTAATTAGCAAGATAACGGCGACCCTGTTGTTCCTTGACAGCTTTGTCACATGAACTAATTCAGACAAGTGTGTTTGCACGTCTGCACGTTCGGAGGGCGCTCCCAGTTAGCTGCAAGGCTCCTGCAGCGATGCAGTTAGCAACACAGGAAAATACAACATGAGGACTGAGGAGAGACTCGTACCAGGAAAGGGAGGTGATACTACGGAGACACAAATGGAAAGAAAATGAATCAGTCTTGCCGCTAGAAACTCATCAACATGCTCATTTGGTGGAAAATCAAACAAGTTGTTTAGAGAAAATAAGAGGTATAAAAGTGAGTCTAATAGTCTGTGAAAAGAGCATAATTATTCAGATAAATTATACTGAACCTTGCATTAAATAGCACTTAAGCACCAGGCTGCCACCAAACAAAAATTAAAAACATTCCTCCCCGTTCCAATGCTGACCAAACCCCACATTAGGATGCTAAAAGCTGGCACTCTGAAGCATTTCATGGTCCCAAAATGGTCCGGTAAAGGCAACACTTATTTATGAAGATGAATGAATAAAAGGTGAAAATTTCCACCATTTTCAGAGTGTAAAAACAAAAAAGACCAACATTACAACCTATATTTACAGAAAATCTTTCTGTTGCAACTTATTAATGAGCCAATCAGCAACAAGGCTCAGGAAAGTTTGCACTTGTGCGCCAAACTTTTAGTTTTTTGATGCATCCTAATTTTCACAGCTTTTTTTCATCCACCTCAATATTACATCCTTTGTACCTAAGAATGCAACATTTAAAAGTTCACACTCCAAACTAGGATGTTTCTGCACCTTCTTGACAAAAAATTTCAGTCAAGCCATTCCGAGACACCGTAAAGTATCCAAAATTCCTGCTGCACATATTAAATGTTGGGAAAGTTACAGGAATATTTCATCTCATTAAATCAGTTCCACATAAACTACTGTACAATATCTCTGTGTGATTATGTTCCTTTTCTGTTTGAATGCATACATTTATGAAAGTAGTTACCAAATCCCGGAGTCCCTCCCCCCCAACTTGCAACCAGAACATGTTGTGCCAAACACCCCAATGTGAGTTATGACCTCCGAGTCGAAGACATTAGCAAAAACATTTGTGGTCCATTAAAACCTTTCTTTTTTTGGAGCTATGCCTTGCAGAGTTGAAGCGCACTCAACCAAACACAGCGTGCTCTCAAAAGTAGAAAAGCCCAAAAAAGGATGAAAACATCCAACATGAACCAAATCTGCATGTTGTTTCAATCAGTGATGCTGACATACGGAATGGTACACAGAGCTATGAGCTAATTCAGGATTAGCCAGGTGCGCACTGTCTCTCTTTGTCTCCCTCTCTTTCATACACACTTAAACCCCCCCACACACACACGCACGAGCTGACAGATAAGAATTTGCTTTCATCGTTCGGGGTCAGTTGGTCGGTCAGAGCTCAACGAAGAACTGAGAAAACAAGCATGCGGAAGCTAATCAGAACCGAGTTTGGTGCCGATGCTCGGTGGTGCTCACCTCTTGATTTTTTCATGAGCTTCAACCATCTATTTTTACCCCTCTTATTAATGAATCTATCCAGCTGTCTGTTTGCCCGCATCCTCTGCCTCCGAGTTGACAGACACTCACTAAAATATGTCCTGTTTGAAATACAGCCCTCCCTCCGTTTTCTTTCCTGTGATCCAATATTCAGGGATTTGGGGATTGTTCGCCCCGAGCTGTCATCAAAGAGATCTGAGCGTGCCGTCCCGAGCAAAAACTGGGTCAGAAGAGCTACACTTATTGAATCCATCTGTGGGGAGACAACACAGTTTATTTCTCCCCATGATTGGTTGTATTTCTAAATTCAGGGATGCTATCATAAAACTGATCTCAGGTCAACACCTGTCTGGACTTCATTAACTCAAATTCCTAACTACCCCATCACTTTTTTGTTGACATTCCTGTTATAAACTGAATGCAGCACTAACTTATTAGACAAATGATTGCGAGAAAACGCTAATAGAAACCGTTTCTCCCCTCTTTGTTTTTTGTTTTGTTTTGTTTTGCTCAGGTATGACTTCATAGAGATCCGCGATGGGACCTCAGAAACCGCTGACGTTTTGGGTCGACACTGCAGCAACATCGCCCCGCCGCCCATCATCTCGTCTGGACCCTCAATCCAGATCAGATTCGTCTCAGATTACGCTCATCAGGGCGCGGGGTTCTCTCTACGCTACGAGATCTTTAAAACAGGTGAGGAAACGATGATTTGTGGGACCCAAAAACCTGGATTCACTCTCCCCTACTTTTATTAGTAGAAGCAAAACAGATGTAATCAGACAAAGAGAAGAAAGCAAACTACCTTTAAGACATGGAGATTGTAAGGAGCTGCGTGTAAGGCTCTTTAATTGGCGCAAAGTCCGCTTCTTCTGGGAAGATGAGGAAGTCTGGATGTGGAAGGCTGTGGTGGGATGATGGAGAGAGCTCTGGGGATACTTCAGAGTTAGACTGAAGGTTAAAGGTTTATAGGTAAGAAGCTGAAGCGAGGAGATTGATGGGGATGAATTTGAGCTGAAATGGGATTCTCTCAAAGTGGGCAAAGTGCACGCAAGGTTGGAGTAGATTTGTTTTGGCCGTTTGGGTGTTTGCTATAGTAGTCGCAGTGGCAGAAGAGGTTAAATGGCCTTCGGAGCTGCAAGATTTATGTTCAAGTGAGCGCACCAGCACTTTTTGCAGCATTTCAGCTAGCTCCTGAATCGTTCTGCTTCCAACGTGTCTTGATTTAAGCACAAAAAAATGGAAAATGGAAGAGCTGGGTGGGGGAAAAATCGACTAAGCATTCCTCTTATCACAAGTTATCGCCTCCCACCTTTGAGAAAAATCTCTCTTGTTTGTGTCAAACGACTGTGACCCAGATTTGTCGTTCAGCTCCGTTACCAGGGCCACCGCCTTGAACCCCAATGATGCTTTAGCTCAGATTGCATCTGTCTCACGCACACAGACGTGGATAGAGGATGGGGGATGCGGTTGCTATAGCTTTAATAAGATCCTGGTAGAAATTCTGGGGCTATAAGAGATTGTGTCAGTGTGCGAGCACATGTAGGTGTGTGTGTGGGTGGTTCTGCTCAGCTCGTTGTGTGAGATTCTGCCTGTATATGTGGAGGTGGCGTGATAGCTGCACATGAGAGACAGGAAAAACAACCAAGACGAGGGACGGTTGGGGAATTGCTCGCCAGACCGAAGAGGAAGGGAGGACGTCAGAAAGTGAAAACGTATTCAGGATGCGTGATTGAGGCTAAGTGTTAATTACGACAGCTCTGCTGCCTGCACCCTCTCGCTCGTCATGGCTGTTTGTCTGTCTGTGGCAGGTCTGGTTTGTAGGTTTCTACTGAACACCTCGCAGCTTCTGTCGGGTAAAACCAGGATCCTTCAGTTCCTCCAGTTCCAGCTGGAGGAACTGAAATAAAATTCAATCACATTTACTACAAGAAAAAAGCTATCCTAACCAACCTGGCTGTGTGCAAGAAAAAGTAACAGAATTGTTTTACTTCAGCCATACTGTTTGATTTTCAAAGTCTGTTTGAGGTCATCCCACTGAACCTCAAACAGATTTAAGTCTGGGCTTTGACTAGGCCACTCCAAACCTTTTCATTTTGTTTTTGAGAGCCATTCAGAGTTTGATTTGTTGTTGTGTCAGCTTATTGTGCCACCAAGTGTGGCTGAGCTTAAGTAACATAACTGATGGTGTTTTCGTCTCCTTTCCTCCTGCATTGGGAATTTCCTTGTTTAGAAAAATTATGATATTTTTGCTCAGCAGTGGTTTTGTCCTTTGAAGTTTCCCATGTTGGCCAACCTTCTTTCTTATTGTTGAATCATACCGTTGATGCAGACGTTACCATTAGAGCTTTCTGTGTTGTTCTGTCTTCTTTTGTGACCTGCTTGTCAAATCATTGATGCTCTCTTGGAATAACGTTGGTCAACCAGCGACTCCTGGAAAGGATCTTCACTGTTTTCTCCAGTTTTGTTCAACTGGTTCCCTCGAGTGATTTGGTTTCTCATCTGTTTTTGAATTTCTTTACCTTGGGACATGATGTGTTGCTTTTTAAGATCGTTAAGCCTACTTCATCTTGTCAGACAGGTTTTGTTTGTGACTTCTTGAGTCGCCACGTCTGGAAGCAATCAAGCTGGAAGCAATCAAGCTGGAAGAACATGATTCGAACACTTGAAAGCAGCCGTTGCCGCCAAGGGTGGCAGAACTAGTGTTAGTGGGAAATAACATTTTCACATGTGGTCGAGCTAGTTTGGACAACTTTTTTTCCTCAGCTAAGGAAGTTACTAATTTGAAAGCAGCACTTTGTATTCATTTGGGTTATGTGTGTGTGATATTAAAATTTGATTGACAATGAGAAACATTTAAGTGTGACAAAAAGAAAAATTAATTAGGATTCTAAGAGTAGTTTTCCAAAAATATTGCATTTCATAAACCCATAATTCCAATGCGTTTAAAGGGCAACCTGTGTGTACAGTATGAGGGATGTGTTTATGGGTCTGTATGTGTTTTTAAAGGGTGCGTCCAGAGATGGATATCAGAGCACACAGCTGGGAGATGTGTGTTTGTGTTCAGCTTCCTCCCCCATCTTGAACAGACACCACTCTGTCTCAGAGTCAGACAGTGTGTGTCTGGTTTTGATTGCGTGTGTGTGGATATGTGTGTTTGTGCTTTCTGTACTATGAGCTAATGATGCAGCGGCTTGTTTCCATTTAGTTCATTGAATCCTGTTTCATAAGCAGTGACTATAGCTACTCCAGGGATTTTTCAATCGGACGAGGGATGAGCTTGTGTTGGCGTGGGGTGTGTGTGTATGTGTGTGTTATTGGGTACAGTAACACAAATTACTTCCACTGAGGAAGATCAGTAGTCAACCTATGACTTTCTCCCCCCAGCACTGTGCCTCTTGAGGGGAGACGGTGAGTGTTTTTCCCCAAAACAACTTCCTTTCCTTGGACATGCACACTTCAAAGGAATAGTTTATGGTTTTTCAAGCGAGGATCTAATTACAGGTTACACGCAGCTAATATCATACCTGCTGCAGGTAACTCTTCTACATCTTTATCTTCTTTGAATTCAGATTAGCAGGTTCGGGAGGCTGAATGCAACTGCTTGTTTAGGAGCCAAGACCAAAGCAGATTTCTGCCATCTTAAAACCCAATCCCTTGAGCTAAAATCTGACGATACCTAAGACCCCCTCTAAAAATGCTTATTATATTGCCTATCGCATGGTTTAACCGAAAATATAGATTAATATCAATTAATGCGCACAGTTGAAATTCTGTGTGCCACAGAAGCTAACATTAACTGTCTTCCTTATTTCTGTTTTTTGGGGGTACTGCCAATCAGCACCAAGGAAAACAATGTCAACTAGCATTGTGCCTAGGGAAGCCATCTTCCCAAGCTGCATTTTCTTTGTAATACTTTTGAAAAAAGCTGCAAGTAGGCACATTTTCTGTGAATAATTAGAAGTTACGTTCCACTAAAAACTATGCAAGTAGGTGATTCCGCGAATACTGAACAATGAATAGGCAAGAGTTCACTGTAGATCAAGTAGCCTTTTACTGGAGTCATTTTAAAAGGGAAAAAAGAGTTAACTGTGAAAAAGTAGTGGAAAAAATAAGAAATATAACAGCTGCTTTACATTATATTAGTTACTCTGACATTACAAAATGGTCCAACACAAAAGTGATCCATAAAGTTGCATTTTTCAGTCACTTTATCTACTTGATAAAAGTTGATATTAACTGCTCACTGTAAAAATGCTGAGCTATCCCTTTAAAGCTTCTGTCAAGTAAAAGGGTACAGTAAAAACCTTCCCTCCTCCCCCTTATTGTTGTGGCCTACTTTAGTCCTACTCATGCGTGCTTAACCCTTTATTCATCACAACCCATGCGCCTCTCAGACATTTTAACATACACACGGTCACGTGCCACTGATGCTGTTACCACGGCTACAGAGGGAAGACTAGCAGAGCAAGCCCCCATTTTCCCTGGTCCCCCCCAAAGCCCGCCACTAGCACGATGGGGAGCATCACACCACAGCCAATCCAGAGTTAAGACGGTCAGAGAGCACCTAAGGGCGTTGGGTCTCCTCCCTGACCGCTGCCGACAGTGGCGTCTGTGGGGTCGCAGTGGGAGTGGGAGCGGAGCCTAAGGCAGGACCCCCCACCTGCTGGAGCTCCAGCCAAAACACTGACTCCATGTGTATTTTTGATGCTATCTGGTTGATTGGACGCCGTCCCCTTTGCGTCAGTCCTGGCTGTTACCGTATTCCTGATTGCGGTGTTGTTTATTCCTGTAATACCCAAGTCACCCTGGCGCTGAAATTACACTCAAGCAATTAACTGGCAAAGGTGATTAAACGGTAATGGGGAAAAGCTTGATGCAGGATGAAACAAGAGACCTGATCAGAAAGTGAGAGAAGGGGTTTTGTCTTAAACAGACGGAAGCTGAGAAGGATTGTTTTTAATTTTGTGTGAATATTCTTTGAGGAATTTCTCTCTAAAAAAAGCTGCTCTGTTCGAGGTCTAAATTAGTGCCAAAGCCATGGCATGCCAGGAACGTTGTTTTTCTTTTTTTCTTTTTTTTTTGTAGCTGTTTCTTGTTCACAATGTTTTGTTGTTGTTGTTGTGGATTTTCCATCCTAACCGCCTCCAACCCCACCACCACATTTCCACAGCGCCTCTTGGGTTACACATTTCCGCACGCACCCATCCCTTCCTCACGCAGCTCTGGAGAGAATTTCTTCAATGAAACCTTGAACCAAGTTGTGCTGCATGAGAGGCGTGCCTGTGTTTGAGCAGTGGATGTTTGTCAGACAGGGAGGTAGGGGCGGTTTTCATGTGCGGCGGCAGAGGTGAGCTCCTCAGACGAGACAGGGAGCCGGATATGGGTGAAGAATTGATGGAGAAGATGAGAGACGACGACAGGAGGAGGAGAGACGGGGGATTACCCCGACACAACATGTGGAGCTGCTGCTGAACGAGGCCACTCATGTGAAAGAAATGAGTGGTTTCTACCCAGCAACCCGCCCTCCGTCGTCTCCCCTCTCTCCGCCACACTGACACACTCACACCATGACCTCCCGCTCACTGCCAGGAGACGTCTCCTGCCAAATGGCAGCTCATGGTGCGGCGCAAAGCACCGACTGGTGGCCTGCGAGTGACAGGCATGTGTGTGTGTGTGTGTGTCTGGCTCAGCCATGGGTCAAGACATGTCAGGGAAACTTGTTTTTAGCATGTTCATTGGCTGCGAACTAATAAGTGGGGCTACTCATGCATACACGCACAGACGACGACATGTAAGGCGGCCAGCTCAGGCGGGCGCACTGGAGTCAAGCTGTGCTCAGATTGAGGGGGTTATTTTTCCCTTCATGGTGACCCAGTAAGAATCTGAGGTAGTGTGTTACTGTGTCTAACACACACACACACACCTGCAGCCACAGACATGAAAGCAACAAAAGTAACCAACTAGTAGTGTAGCCAATGGTGTACCAAACTATTCAAAAGGTCAGGGGCTGGGTGTTGACTGGGAAAGGACTGTGGTGGAGGATCACATGAAACAATTAATTGAACTAATTGTGATTAACTGATTATTTTTAATTGTTAACTAATTCAGTAATTGATTAACTGCAGTATACAGAATCAAAAAAAGGCCGTTTACTGAAAACAATGCAATATTTTCAGAGATTAGTTAAGATACAATTGTACAAAAAATTTATTCATTTTGCATTTAAGATGAAAATACCTTAGTCTACAAATAGGTTTTAGCTAAATGTCATTGGGTGCCACAGTTTTAGCTTCATCTGGTTCAAATTTACTAAAGGAATGCTGTTGTTGCATTTTAGGCAATAAAATGTTTATTTTTCTTTCTTACAGAAGGAATTGAACTGTTTATTTGCATATTTTGACGTATTTCTAATACTGTATAACAAAGGCTTAAGTGGCTAAATGAAAAATCTGTAGAATGCGCCATTTTTATATGATTAATTGATTCCTTCAATAATCGTAAGTTGCAGCCCTAATGTAGTAGCTCAAGAAATGTAGAAATGTTACCTGAAAAGTAAGCATATTTGTTTAACTGTTACCCTACATCAATCTGCAAACATGATCCAGCCAATGCCAACAAGTTGCTGATTAATAAGCAAGCGGAGGTACTCAAGCGTGCACTTACACCACACTGACTCACCCCAACACGTGCAAGCACCTGGACACCGGCATGGGAGGCGGATAGTTCAAGTCTGAGGGTTGCAGACACAGTTTGGAGATGGAGTGCAGTGGAGTCAAGCTGTGCTCAGATTGAGGGTTTTTTTGCTGCACAGTGACCCAGTAAGAATCTAAAGCAGTGTGTCAGTGAGTCTCACACACATTACAGTAACCACTTAATAGCACATGCTAACAGCTGCTCATGCATCCTTAATAGTTCATTTACTCACTCACAATAGGTGCATTAGTTACATGCAGGATTTACGCAACACTAAACATAGAGGAGATGCTGCTTGTAGCTTGTTGTAAATTACTGTCATATTTCTCTCTGGGAGTGTGTGTGTATGAAGCCCGTTGATTCAGTGTTGTTTTGAAGCTGCACAGTGTGTGCGTGCGTGCGCGCATGGGCATGCGTGTGTGTGGGAGAGTGGACACAAAAGGTTGAATGCAGCTCTTAACACGTGGGAGGAGATTCATGCATTTGTGTCAACATCTTCTGCACAACGCGCACGGTGTACGCCGCATCGATCGGCAGACAAAGACGTTGCAAAAATGCCAATACGCTCACATATAAGCCGAGAAGTGAAAAATGTAAGGTATTTGCATCACAATGGGCTGAAAAAGATGTTATGAGAAGAGGAGAAAAACACTGCGTGTCTCCTGAGTTTTTTTTTTTCTTTTTTCTTCCTGTCTCCAAGCTGATTGGGGTCAGTTCTCCACCATTAACCAAGCACAGGCAGGGGAGGGCCGGAGCAGCCGGCCGACCCCTCTGCTTTTTTACACGGCAGCCTGATAATAAGGACTGGTGCCTCGGAGGAATGCTCTGCCGCTGGAATGCTCGGCTAACGTGTCTGCGCTCTTTAAACGCTGCTTTTATGAATCCTGAACGTGGTTATCAAACGGAGACTGGCAGTTCTCTGAGACAGTGCAGAGCCGCCGCCGCCGCCGCCGCTGCTGCGCGATGCACAACTGGTTTCCGACGTTTGACATTCCCCAGATACCGCTTCATCTTGACCTTCCCGGTCTGCTTCCCAACACAGTCAGCGATGGGAAAGAATCGCAAGAACAGGGCTGATTGCAACACCGGTTGCAGAATGAAAAATGTTGGTAAATTCAACAGCAGATGAGCAAAAACTTGATAATTAGTTATTTAATTACTATTATGGAAAAATACACCTCACATTGTTTTATGTTAGAACCTCAAAGTTGAACGTATTTTCCTGGTATTTTATGTGGTATATACAGTTGGACCATTTTTGTTGTGAAAGTTAAGTTCAGTCAGATTCAATGAAGACTTAAATCAAGTGGATTCTAGATTGGATTTAGGTCTGGACTTTGACTAAACCATTCTAATCCATACATCTTTGCTCTAAACCACTCTACTGTAGCTCTGGCTTTATGTTTAGTCCTTTTTAACCTCTAATGGGTTTCCTTCATGAATTACTCTGTATTCAGTGTCTTAAAATCCTTAATTATTTTTTCTATATCATTTTTACTTTGATGTGCCATTCTCTTCCCATTGATTTATTGAATGATTCTTGTTTTATAATCTTTAAACTTTATCACATTTCTGTTGTGTTCTTTGGTCTTGTTGACCAAAGACCTAAACCTAACCCTTCACTAACATTACCTTCACAAAGATTGACTCTTTTTACCAACTACATGTCATTTGAAGGCTGCTAGCCGTACTAGATTTTATTATAAAAACATCATTGTAAATGGTTGTGAATACAGATGTGACTGTGTTGGTCTATTATATAAAATCCCGATAAATCACATTGAAGTTTACAGCTGTAACAAGTCCAATGTGAAAAAGTTCAAGGGTTAGGAAGGTTTTTTCCAAACCATTCGATTAGTTAGTTTAGCAAGGCCACTAGTGCAGGGATTTCTGACTTGCAATTAACTGGGATCAAATGAAAATCCTGTCTCTAAGCAACAATATCTCATGAGGATATTTGACCCTCTGGCAGGCATAAAAATAGAAGAACATAAAGACATTCAACAAGCCAGAGCAAATTGTTTATAACCAGAGATGTAAAGATAGAAATGCTCTGGAGGAAAGACAACAGACAGAAAATGACGGTTTGTGAACGAGGTTGTGTGTGTGTGTGACATTTGTGCAAAGCTCTCTGTCAGCTTGCTGCTCTCTCAGACCCTCATTGAGGTGCTGGTCCATAAACGCTCGGCCGTGACTCGGGCTCCCCAGTGGGCCGCGGAGCAGTGGCTGATGGGTACATGATCTGAGTCACACAGCTGCTGCCGCTCAAGGTGAGCCGCCCCGGGCGCATAAATCTGCATGGCTAATGAGGAGCAGCCGCAGAGGGCCCACTTAGAACCATTACACCAGTTTTGTGGTGTAAGAGCGTGCGCTTTTTAAAAGGGAAAGCTGCATCCAGGAGGAGACTAAAGGGACTACAAGGAGGGAAGAGTTCAGGGTTCATTTGTTTTCAGTGTGTGAGGAAGAGCAGGGGTCAGACGGGCTCTTTAGCCCTGCATTTAAGAGTGTCATTAGAGGGTGCTTGTTTCATTCATTTCAATTTTGCCTCTACAATAAAATATCCAATTGTTTTAAGGCTTGAAATGCGTATTTACCAAGGGTGACAATAAATGATGCTGCACTGCTCATATCGCTCAATGCATCTGCCTCTTTAGCATTTTCTCACTGTGTATTTTCTCATCTATTTGTAATCATAAACCACCGCAGCTGCTGTATATCCCAGCTGGCTGTCAGTGACGAACGACTCTCTGAGACGCTAGTCTGCAAGTTAGATGAGATACCACGCCATGATCGATTGCTTGTGCCTCTATTCTCACCTAATGTGAACATTTTCTTCCTCCTTTTTTTTTTTTTTTTATTTATTAAAATATTCTTATATCCCCTTTATCTGCTTAGGGTCGGAATTCTGTTTCCGCAACTTCACCAGCCCGTCCGGCATGATCGAGTCCCCGGGCTTCCCGGACAAATACCCGCACAATCTGGAGTGCTCCTACATGATCATGGCCCCGCCCCACATGGACATCACCCTCACCTTCCTGACATTCGACCTGGAGAACGACCCCCTCATGGTGGGCGAGGGCGACTGCAAGTACGACTGGCTGGAGGTGTGGGACGGCCTTCCGCAAGGTGAGCCGAACGCAACCCCGCGGGGAGAGATGAATGGACGCGCGCACACTTTGAACATTCACACTCCGTATCCACTGACTCATGCAATCCCTGCCGTTCCTGTGTGTAAATTTGCATACCGGCCTTCAATTTCCTGAGCTGCCATCACTCTCTTTGATGTGAGCTGCCTTTCCTTACATTCCATTACATCCCATAGAGGAAGCGCTATTTCACAGAGGGAGCTCAAAGTGCCTCGATGCCCCTGAGGAGTAGGCCTTTCCCATGGCCCTTTTCCTTTTTCCATAATAACGCTCTTCATCACTCCCCCCCCCCAAACCCTCTCCTTATCACCTGGCACTTCCTTCCTCCCCAGACGAGTGAGAGTGACAGCCGCGATGGGTATCAACAGGACGAGATGAGTGTAGAAAAAAAACGAGATCAGGGGAAAACATTTCAGGATGTAATCAAGGGGCGTTAAAACGGAAAACCGCAGGAAAGTAAAACAAATGAAACGCGGAATGTTAGAGTTAGCAATAACTAATTCTTTTGTTTTAAAATCATGATTTTGATGGTCAAAGATATAATTTTGACTTCTGGTTGCTACTATGAAATTCTCAAATCAATTAGATACTTTTTGTCATAATTCTCACTTTTAAAAAAAACGATAACTTGGACACCACATATCATTGTCATGCAACTGAAAGTCAAAATTATGACTTTAGAAACTCTGAAAGTTTACATTTTACCTGATTAAGACTTTAAACATTGAAATATGACCAAATATTGAATCACTGCAAAAAAATACAAACTCTTGCCAAATATTTTGGTCTAGTTTCCAGTGTAAATATCTTTGTACACTTGAAATAAAACAAAACTAACTTGCAAGTAACTTTTCAGCAAATTATAGGAGTTTAAGTTAATACTTCTTGAATATTGATAAAAAGTGCTAGCTTCACTGTTAGATCATTTCACGCATAACATTGGAACAATATATTGTTATAACTGAAATAATCTGTCAGTATAACATATTAACTTAAAACAAGCCTCTATATCTTGCTGAACCGTTACATGTAAGTTAGTTTTGTCTTATTTCTAGTGTACTAAGATGATTGCACTAGAAACTAGACCCAAATATTTTGTAAGACTTTGTGTGTTTGCAGTGAAGGTCACTATTATGACAAACAACAGTTAATTTCTTTTTAAGTGGTGAGACGCGTGTTTCCGGGGTCGCCGTAAGGTTAAATGTCAGGCGCTCATGGAAGCTGAGCGAGAAGTGGCGATTCATTCATTTCTCACCTCTTTGTCCGCCCTTCCAGAACATAAAGCTGGGACCAAAGGATTTGCTCTAATTCTATTATTTTCAGTCGCTAAAAAAGGGATCCGAGTGGATTTAAAATTCCAATTTAAGGGTTTTGATAGCTGAAAACAATTTATAGCATTCAAAGTTGAGAATTAGGAGCAAATTAAAGCGTAACCCAGTTCCAGGGAGCCGAGTCCTCGGGGCGGGAGACGAGACGGAAGGGTGAAAGAATTTAGTGTCTGGCTCGGGAGGGGTTGCGACGGGCTGCCTTGAGACTATTTTAATCTCTCTGTGTTTGTGCGTGAGTGTATGTGGTGCTCATCTGCGGCTGATCCCAGTGCAGCTTGCATGAAGGCAGGGATTCCAGTTCCCCCTGCTGGGATCTGGCTGAGACACACATGGCAGATGGAGGGATGGACAGGAAAGTAAAGGGAGAGTTGGGAATGATGCTAGGAAGAGGTGGCATGCTGTGACTCATTAGTCAACACTTACCGCAGTAGAATTTCTACTGGACAGCCTTAAAGTAAAAAAACAAAACAAGTAAAGTAAAGGGTTTTAATCTGTTTGTTTTTCCTCTAGCGTCTCCTCTGATTGGCCGGTACTGCGGGACAAAGATCCCCCCGGAGATCCAGTCGTCCTCCGGCCTGCTGTCCCTCTCCTTCCACACAGACATGGCCGTAGCCAAAGACGGCTTCTCCGCACGCTACAACATCACCCACAAAGAAGTGGCCGACTGTGAGTGCAGGATAACATCTCCTGAATGCGTCTGTGCATCATATTTCTCTCTGACGCTTATTTTTTTTCCCCCTCCTCTCTCTCTTCCTCTTACCCTATCCTCACCTTCTCGATATGCTCAGCTTTGCCTGCTTTAATGCTATTTTAGGTTTGATGCTTTTTCAAGTTCCCTCCAGAAGTATTTTGCTCTTTTCTTAGAAGCAGACTCATAGTGTTTTCATTTAGAACATAAATTAACCCCAGTTTACCTCAGCTCACCTGCTGCTTGTCACGCTACAACAACAGAATTCAGCTCAGTCAGACACAAGGCTTGTAGGAAGCGAGTGGAATAAGGTGCTCTGATCATTTGATGCCAAAATTGAATAAATCTCTTTATGTAAAACATTATGAGTGGATGAAACCTAAGACCGCATGTGATCCTGAATGAAACATAGTGGTGACAGCCTCATGCTGTTGCACTATATAGAATATGTTACACCTGTTACAAGCTACAAAAGTGACTTAACTATACAACTAGAGCTACTTTTACTTTCAATTCACAGTTATGTGCTTCTTTGTGTTGGTCTTTCACATAAAATAGATAGGAAATATGATGAAATTGGTAGTTGTAACTTGAAAAAGTTCAAGTACGTAGTATACACACTATTTTTTGTTTCTTTCACTAGTACTGACAAATAAAATCTTCTTATTGCATTTATTCACCAATCATCTCCCCTTTCTTCTGTTCTCTTTACTAGCATTCCACTGTAGCAACGCGCTAGGCATGGAGTCGGGCAAGATCAGCGACGACCAAATCACGGCTTCAACCAGCTTCTACGACAACCGCTGGTTGCCGCGGCAGGCCCGCCTCAACAACGACGACAATGCCTGGACGCCTTCAGAGGACAGCAACAAGGAGTACATACAGGTGTTTATTTGCAGACCAAATTGTATTTTTCTTATGAAATCGAAGCTCAAGCACAACTTCAATAAAAATTCCAGCCATGAAGTGACCTTAAAGATCACTTTGTTGAGAATAATAAATTTGTTGTGGTGAGGAAAAGATGGAATATACAACAGTATCTCATATACTGCAGGACACACACACACCCTTGTGCACGCACACACACACACGGGAAATGGAGGAACTGTAAACCGATGATAAGGAAGTTCTTCTGCACTTTCAATCTTTCCTGTCTCCAACACGCATGCGTTTGCATGAGCCGAGGAGAGCAGCGAGACGGCTGTGATTGATGAAGGTGCTCTCCTGGAACGCATCCGAACACCGAGCCATTGATCTTTACCTCCCGCCTCCTTCACCTTACACACATGACAATGCACATACATGCTCTCCTCAGTTTCCCCAGCAGTGGGGCACAGTCTGCGACTAATTCCTGCTGTCTGTGCGACATGCACACAGCGGCAGGAACGTCTCCGGTATCTATGTCAGTAAAGGCTTTCTTCTAAATAGGTTCGTTTTAATAACTTAAAGAGTCATCTGTTTCATAGGATATCCATATCTTCCTTTTTCTCAGGAAAAAGGAAATTATGTTTTGTTTACGCTTTTGCACCTTAAAATCATCTTTGGGTTTGCTTATCTGCGTCTTCCGCTTAGAATCATAGCGTGACATCCAGCTTAACGGTGTCAATCTCATTTGTGCGGCAGGTGGAGTGGTTTTGCTTCCCCCGCCCCCATAATGTGAACATTGTTCCAATAAAATTTCTTCTTTATTTCAGGTTGACCTCCACTTCCTAAAGGTGTTGACTGGGATAGCAACACAGGGGGCCATATCCAAAGAGACTCAGAAGGCTTACTACGTCACCTCCTTCAAACTGGAGGTCAGCACCAACGGAGAGGACTGGATGTTGTACCGACACGGCAAGAACCACAGGGTTAGTCTTTGCTACGCACATTTAAATTTAGCAAATTAACTTTACTGGACTGCAAGAACAATAAGGTTTCAAAGTATCACAGTTGTTACTTCAATTCAGATGAAGTCTTATTTTTGTGTGTGTGTCAAGTTGGATTAAATTGTGAGATGTTTAATGTGCAGTTATCAGTCTGTGATTGTCAACTCTGTTTTCAAGCAGAAAAGTTTACAGTTATCAAGAATTAGTCTCTCTTAGAAACAACTGTCTCCTGTACATACAAGTATCTTCAGGAAACTTGACTCCGCTTGCAGCTATAGGTTCTTTATTTTTTACAGTACATTTATTCCCCTGCCACGGTTCATTCCTCAGTAACAAAGGCAGCCGTGTTCATCCAGGAGTTGCATCAAATGACGCAGCATTCGTTTCCCTTCCGCGACCGCTGCTTGTAAACCTCAATCGTGACCCTGGTCATGAGGTAGAAAAAGAAGCAAAAGACGAGTAAAACAGGAACAATGAAATCCTCTGTGTGCTCTTATCTCCATTTTAGATTTGTGATCTCTCTCTCAGGGTATTGCTCACATATAAACAGACACCTGGGGTTGTGAAACCGTTGGGAGTCGTGCCAGGTGTGGACTGGGACAATTTATGTGATATTGGTGTTGTTTGGTGCTTTGACGGGGCCTTATATCTTTTTTTGTTTTGCATGTGATGTTCTGCATACAGTGGAGGCTGCTGTGCGACCACCTGTCTCTTGGGGGATTCCAACTCTTTCCCCTCATTCCAAGCTTAACGTCTCTGTGGATTTTAAGCAGAAAAACAGAGTGGGGAGAAGAGGAAGAGGTGGGGTGATGGGGGCGGGGGGATTTAATCCGCATAGACTAACCCGTACGGACCAGGGCCCCCCTCCTCTTCTGTGCGTGACCATGATTGGTTTGGGTGGTGCCAGTGGGGGGTATTTGATGTAGAGATTATTGAGCAAAATGTGGATTTGCCTTAAAAGTCAACATCTGTGTAATTTATTAGAGCCCCCAGATGTCCCCATTCCTTCCACAAGCACAAGCCCACTCAATCCACAGACACCTCCCCCTCCCATTCCCATTTAAATAACCTCTGGCTGATCTTCTTGTCTGGAGATGTGCGTGCAAGTGCATATATATCAATGTACACACATGGTGCTTGCAGGTCCGTCTGTGTTTTGGTAATATGAGTCCTCTAATCTGTTGGAGCATAGGAAAAAAAAAAGATATCGAGACACATTCAGACACGGCTTCAGACAGATGCATCATTTGCAGGCTTTTGGGATGGATCTTGCAGGCATTATGAAAATTGTTTTCAACATTTTGAATGCACAGAGGGGCGGCATGACTCAAAGAGATTGATGGAAGTTAGCAAATTTTTAAAGTGCGGTTTTTAAAAGGGAAATTAGGTGTGACTCGACGGCGATCAAAACTAATTCCATGTTGCCTCCGAGCTGAAACCAGGAAGTCTTGCTCTTCTTACCCTGCCTCATTGCATAACCTCCATAAAATGTGAGCCACACCATCTGTTTTTGATTCAAACAAAGAAATGATGACAGTTTAAAGATGGACCCCATACATGAGACTATTGGTCACATTAGGATTTAAAACCACAAGCGTTTATTCAGGATCCATGCCTGAGTACAGCGGACCTTAAACAGCGAGGCCTGTTTAAGGTCACGCTTTAGGATTTATTAGAATCAGACTTTGACTAAGCCACTCATCTTCATTTTTTGTAGCTTTTTTCACCTTTCGGAGGTGAACTTGCTGCTGTAAATGTCCTGTCCCTTCATCTGCGTATGATGTTTTTGTGTTTTCTGTACTTCAGGTAGTCAGACAGCTCCTGTTTAAGCGATTCATTGATTTAATTAATGTCTGCGAGTCACCAGGGCTGGGTGTGGCTATTGAAAATGACCCCAAGAAAATGTTGTTAATCATGGCTAACTCATGATTTAAACAAAGGAGCAGCTATATTTTCACAACTTCTCACCACTGAATTAAATCATTTGAAAACAGTTTTTTTGCATCCACTTCTGTTATCTTTGACACAAATGTTTGATTTGATCAAACGGATATCTAAGTGTTAAGAGCATTCCTTTAGCATGTTTTAAGAAAAGATTTCTTGAAAGAGGCCAACTTTTACATCTTAATAAATGGATATATTCAACAAATCTAACTCAAAAGGGATTTTTAGCCATAATTTGGAGCCCGGCTTTACAGTTTAATATTAAAACCGAAGAGTATGCTAAACTCCTTGTTGGTCAGGGGCTGCGTCTTTCCCCATGGGCCGCGGCTGAATCTTCCGTGACCACTAATCCACCCGTCGTGCTGCTCAAGCCCCCCTGTTAGCCGGTCCTAAGCCCCCCCAAAGAGCCTTAAGTGGTTGAAGCTCAGTTCTCGTCGGGGGGTCTTGTAATGACTCAGATTTGGTTCTTCTAATTGTCATTTAACAGTGAGCTTAATGTTATAGAGGCTTATGAATTGCACGTGCGCCACATCTGCACACCAGATAAGAGATTACTATTAATAATAGGAGTGGCTTTCCAGTCTTCACCCTCCTGTGTTTGTCAGGAAAAGGGAACTTTTTCATTGTCAGGACAGGAAGTTATGAAAACTACAGTAAGAGAACAAGGATACCGCCTCTAGAGTCACACCCACAATAAGCTTTTGTGTTTTTTGTCGTTCCTTTTCACCAATTTTCTGCATGACAACCCAATCTCAGCTTAACGTGCATGTGACTCGTTAAATCAAAGTCGCACGGCTCACATATGCACCTCATTACTTGATGAGATGCTAACTCGCTCGGGAGCTGCATTCCTCACCAACTCGCGCGAACTGTAAGACATGAGCGTGCAGTCATCTTTTTTTTCCATCGCTCTCTCCCTTTCTCGCTTTCCGACACAGACACACGAGCGTGCCCACACTAATTAACATGAAAAACACACACTGTCATCTGTCAGCGTCTGTGAGGGAAGGTCCCAGCAGCCTCTGGTGCTAAACAAGCTTTGTGTTGCTGAAAAGTGTCGTGAGGTTGTGCTAAATTTGTCACACACATCAAGTAACCCTGAGCGAGGGGATGGGGGGGGGAGAAAAGGAAAAAAAACAAAACAAAAAAAAACAGCCCACACAGCATTTCAGCCTGCTCATCCAATCATGGTGTGCTGCAAACCCACAGAACCAAACAAACACACACGCTTTGTTTGCATGCTCATGCATAATACAACAATCATAATCAAATTTGCATTGGCACGCAGGTGGAGTTAGTGACAGATGGTAACATCTGCAGCAAGGCTTGACCAAAAAGACGGCTGTCAAACCTTCGTGCACACTAAAAATGCAAGTCCTCTCCGTTTTCGGCCTGCATGCAAAATGATAGGTGGTTTGGAAGACCTGAACACATCATAGCACCTGGCAAACATGGCAGCGGTGGGATCATGCTGTGGGGACGCTAGAAAAGACTTGAGATTGATCAAACCCTAACCAAACAGCCAGAGCTACGCTGGAATGTTCCTGATCAAAATTAAATGCATGCCCCCCTTTTTAGATCTTTTTTTGTCTGCACTTTCCTGTTACTTTCCACTTAAGCTCAACTTTTTGTTGCTCTATCACATAGAATCCAGTTTCCGTCAGCCAGAACTGGTTCAATATATTCGGCATCTTTATGGAGAAGAACCGAGTGGAGAATCAGAAGGACAGGATGTGTAATCATGGGAATAAAATACCGTAGGAGTGAAAAAAAAACCCATTGAAAGACTAATGTCTTGTGCTGAGCTTCTCATATCTCCCACTGGTGTTGTCAGCTTGAAGGAAAACACGATGATGTGCAGAAAACGAAATGACTAAATCGAGACGCAATCCAACTATCCCTTATTTTAAAAAGCAAAACATCTGCTTGCTTTTGCATTACACGGGCTAGAAGGTTGATTCTGGGAAATGGACACTCCTTTCTTGGTGACCTCCTTCTCAGAAGGGGTCATCAATACTTAAACACTCCTGATGCACAAACAAGTCTGACCCCCCACTTACTGCTACCGCCACGGCTGTGTGTGTAATGGGGGGCGGGGAGGGGGTTTCTTCGTTATAATTTCATGACCCTCTACACGATGAGACACAACACGACAGCATCAATTATTCAGCCTACCTCGGTGGCAGGTCACGTGAGGGGCGGAGATCCTGGAGACGCGGCGTTGTTGTCTGGCAGATTACCGTCCCGCCTCCCCTCCTCCTCACCACTACACACACAAACAGATGGATGATGCTGCACCTACTCTTGTTTAACCACCAGCAGCATTTCATTCCTACTCAGTCAAAAAGTGGCCATGCCTATCAACTGGGCTAGTCAATGAGCAACCATCTGCTTCCTGGTGCCATTAACCTTTAACCTTAAAGCAGAGTTGAACGAGCAACCTCTCAGGTGTCCTGACAATGGTGGGGAGGAAGTGCATTGGACACAGGAGATTTGGAGATTATGTAGAAGAATTTTCTCCCACTCCTCTCTGTCGAAGCCCCACACAGTTGTCAGTTGTGAACTCTGACCCTAAAAGCTCCCACATCCTTCATGAGAAGTGACGAAAACATTTCTCAGTGGCGTAGATGTGCGACAAAACTACGTAATTTAGAAGCCATGCGCCTGTCGAACTCGACACCAGGACCAGGTCGTACCATTTCGCGCTGAGCTTTGTGCGAAGTGTTGTGTGATTGGTCAGAAGTTTATTGCCTCAGACAGCAATGTTGATCTTTCTCTTCAGCTACTCTGCTTCTCCAGCAGGAGACATTAATACTTTTTGGGGAATGTCTATCTGATGCGATGATGATGTACATTTGTCACTGCTAATCTACCTCATTTGCTTTTGCCGCTCCTCTTTAAATTTCTGTGTGGTTGTTTGGTTAGACAGATCTTGGCAGATTCACCACAGCCTCCAATGGTAAATAACAGCTTAAGACTTAGAAACTGTTTTGTAACCGTTTCCTGGCTGATATGTTCATGTCTTCTCAAATTTCTTTGGTTTGGAGCTGGTGTGTTGCTTTTTGAGCTCTTTTATCCTACTTCCTGCTGTTCTATTTAAGTGACTTCTTCATTCTTAAGGTCTGTCATTAATCAAATCTGTCTTTAGCCAGTAAAATTAAACAAAAAATATGTAAGTTTATTACAGCTGAAAAGCTTTTTTCACCTTCTAAAATGTATTCAATATTTGATGCAGGGAATCCTTGTCGTCTTATTAAATGTGTTTGATCTAAATTGCTAAAGTGTGACAAAATACCAAAAAGAAAAGTAAAAGAACTGTGACTCTACTCTAGTTTACATTCAGAAAAAAAGATGAGCCTTTTTAGAGCGGGTTTTTATGGAACAACCTGTTCTCCCTGTGAATAACAGAGTTTTTGGACACATTCCCAGCTTTATTCCAAAGACAAAAGCAAAGGGTAAAAGCAGCCAGCTGCACTGTAATGCACAGGCTTATTGGAGAGGCTGTGCCTGTTTTTAACTATCGTGATTCCAATCATCCGATTAGGGTCTCCAGTACTTGATTTTAGCTGTTTTCCCGGTAAATCACTTCAGAATTGAGGAAATTCCTCCGAATTTGGGTTGTAGCTCCTTATCACGAGATAAATACTTGAAAAGGACATTTCCTGTTTCAATGATGAATCTGTTTGTTGTTGCTCCTCAGCACTGCTCCCTGCGTCCTGTCCCACATTCCTCCACTCATCTCCCTCCAACTTCTACACCCTGCCCTCCATTCAACCTTTTCGTTTTTTTTTTTCTACCCACTTCATCTGGTTTCAACTTTTCTTCTGCGGGCATCCGAACCTCCCTGCAGAGGTTTTTTGTTTTCTCATCCTGTCTGCCCTTGTTTCGGGTTATCCGACAGTGGGAGAGACGGTGGACAGCTGATCTTTCGTCACACTCCTGTCTCTCTCTGAGCGTGCGTAGGAGTTTACATAACCCCCCATAAGAGCCCGCATCGGCTCTTGTGCCTCTTAGGTAAACACAGCAACTGCCTATCCCTCCATCCAGCAGCAGATTCAGCGGCGATAGCCCTGTTATCTGTTCAAACACTCACACTGCTTTGTATTACCAGTGTCAGCTGCACTTGATTAAATCAGGCCATGCCCAAAATCAAATAAAACCCCCTTGAGTAGGATTTTGAAGGGGCAACATTCAGACGGTGTGTTAGTATGAAATTTCTGACATAGGTTTTCTTTAGAAAGCAAGGGAATTTTGCTCAAACCTTTAGAACCAAAATCTTTAATGTACTTCATAAGGATTTTATGTGAAATATCAAATTCCCATTTATGCTGCTAAAATTACCATAATTTTGTAAAGCTGGTCAGCAGTTGTTTAAGTTTGCTGTGTTAATGTGATAAAATGTTCAAGATTAAATATACTGTCGTCACTATGGGTCACTTTTCCTACAGTGTATTTTTTAAATTAGAAACCATAAGGAAGCGCCATTAACACAAGAAAAAAAAATATATAAACATATTTGTTCACCCATCCAAAATATTGAATTTGGGTGTTTCAATCACTTTTATGGCCCCAGATGTATAAAATCTAATATTTATGAAAGCTCTCAAGAGATTCCTGATGTTTGTGAAAACTATTTTTTGGATGCAAAAAATAGTTTTCCAACACGCCCAGCACAAGAAAACCTCCAAAAAAGGTGTTGAATAACTGGACCAGTCTGACTTCAACCTGCTAGAATACCTATATGGTATGAATAAGGGCCAGGAATTAACATCCAACATCAGTGTCTGACCTCGAATTTGAACTTCTGGAAGAATGCTCATAAATATGCCTTTGGTAAAGATTTCCCTAAAAACAGAGTTAACAGTGAGATAAGGTGGGCTGACTTCCCATGGGTTGAGAATCGGATATTACTCAACTTTATTTGTGTAGATGGGAGAATACTTTTGCTAATATAATGCATTTACTTTGAGTTTTCAAACTGTGGGAGACTGTTTGCGTTTGATCATGTTGTTCTCAGATTAAAGTAAAAGAAAAATCATGTAGGAAGCTTTTTTTAAAGGATGATGCCTTTAATCTTTAATTCAGCCGCTTGTAACTGTTGTCTCTCTCATCTCTTTCTTATTGTGCGTCGAGGCTGCGACGCAGTGTGTTTTGATGCTATATTAACAGCCGCCACGGTCAGCCACAGACAGATAGAGAGTGAATGACACTTAACAGTCACTCAGTCGGTTAAAAGGCTCTTCCTCTGCTTATCTGAGTGTGTAGGGTGGATGTGTGTGGGTTCCTGTGGTTTTCCTGTGTGGTTTCAGTTAGTAGCTGCCAACAAAAGGAAGAGGCGAGGAAGGAGGAGGTGTGAACAGACATCAACTGTGCGGTCTGGAAGGAAAAGGTTTGAGAAATGAATGAGATGACAAAGAAGTGGGGAGAGGATTTGGAAAAGGACGTGAAAAAAAGGGGAAGTTATTCACAAATATGAACTGGGATTTCTGATTTCCAACATCACAGTCAATCCCAGGTCACCTTTCCACCCAAAACAGGAAGAAACCCAGTCACCGTGGTTACATCGTCCCTCTGAACTGGCTGCAGGACGGAAGGGAGTGTTCAAGGAGAAAACGCTGAACGTTGATGATTTTAGGTGGACGTCTCAGGAAGTGGGTTTCACTGACATCCTGCCCACCTGGAGAGACTTCCTGCGTTCGGCCGTGTCAGGTCACGTCTCCCGTGGGTTTCCTGTGCCCACCAACGTGTTGAGTTGGCACGCACGCTTACACGTCTGCATGCGTGTAAGCATGGAGGTGAAAAGGAGAGGGAAAAAAATATATATATTAAGTGGGCTTTCCCAGCCTCCCGGCACTGAACCCCTGACCTGGGAACACATCGACAGCTGGGATGCTGACACCGGATCCGTGTTTGGGTTGTCTCCGCTTTGTCCGGCCTGCCACTGTGCGTGTGAAGCCGAGCGAAACTGCGCACAGCGGGAGGGTGTCGAAGCAAGAGATGTGCATGTGTGTGTGTCTGCCGTCTCCCCTCTGACGCCGTGTTTTGTCCTCGCTTTTTCTCCACAGATCTTCCACGCCAACACAGACCCAGCCGAGGTGGTCCTGAACCGCGTCCCGCAGCCGGTTTTGGCTCGCTTTGTCCGGATCCGGCCTCAAACTTGGAAGAATGGAATTGCGCTGAGATTTGAGCTCCATGGATGCCAGATCACAGGTTAACTTCCTGACAGATCTTCCTTCATAAGACTATGTTCACATTGCTAAATGGCATTACTATATGTTTTCATGATGAAGAGTTGCAAACTGTATACGATAGTGATCATTTTTAATGACATGGTGGTAGTAGTAGTAATAATAATAATAATAGCCCTATTTCAATAATTTTGTGGAAAAATCTGATATTCAGACTTTTTTCTGCCTCCCACTGCTTAATGCTTTTCCAGTAAGAACAACTGTCTGGTACATCATGCAAAGTTTATTCAAAAAGAGTAAAAAAGAAATAAGATCTAACGTGTACATTTAGACTCATGCATATTCCCAGCGCCGTCTTTTGAGTATACCGAGCCTTAGGCTAATGAAAGAAAGCATTCTCTGTTGTTCCATCTGGAGGTACCACCATGTGTCGCTTTAATCTTCTGATGCCCCTCCACTTCTTCTCCATGCTCACTTTCTGTCTCCAACCTCCCCTTCCTCTTTAAGAAAAATCTCCCATGGTTTCCAAACTCTTTTTGAAGCTTCCTCTTCGCTCCGTGAGCTCCTCCGGATCGGGAAACGAGTACTTCTCAATCATTCATGGCTTTCTGTTCGCTCTTACATCAGAAACCGTGATTCAGTTCAGCCTCAACAGCTGCTATTGAAACAGCTATTAGCTCCTACAGCATCGGTGCAACCTGCCGCATAAAGGTGGCTTCTAAATATAGGGCGGTGACCTCAAAGGAAGGTGCATCATTCAGGAATGTGCACGCGTATATCTGCTCGTCCTGGTTGATTTATTTATTATTTACGTGGCTCTGCGTTTGCAGTGACATAACAGCATGAAAGTTTGATTTGTGTTCCCTTAAACCGTCAGCACAACTAACATCTCCCCCATGCTCCCATCCTCCCACCAGTTCCCTCTTTCTCTCTGTGTCTTTGTTCCTCTTCTTCAAGCTCTCAAAAGCCCCTCCATGCCGATCCGGCGCCACTGCTTTCCTCCTGTTTTTCTCTGCAGATGTCTCATCTCTACATTTTCTGCTAGTCACTTGTGCTTCCCCCCCCCCATCTCTTCCTCCTATCTTTGTGTATTATGCCTTTACCTTTGCCTAATCCTTCATTTCCTCCTCACGTATATTCCCCATGCCAGTCACTTGCACAGCTATGAGTCTCATTTCCTGTATAGTGACAGAAACATCGCAGTGAATGACATTAAAAGATGCTTAAATATCAGTGTGAGACGTGAATTGCATGAATGCAAAGCAGCGGTGGAGTTAATATGAGCCTTTATCTCACTAATGGGAGTCTAACTGCACGCTTAGAGTCCAGCCAGAATCTCTGCTTCTCCTATTTCCTCCGATCTGAAATCTTAAAGCTCAGCTGTCAGGAGTGCAATCTTTAACCGCTCCCTGGTGGGAATATGCGTAGCAACGCTTTAACTCCTCTCTTGCCTCCTTCTGCTTTCTGTTCCAGGCGCTCCGTGCTCGGACCTGCAGGGCTTGATGTCCGGCCTGCTCCCTGATGCCCAGATCTCGGTGTCGTCCAGCAGGGACATGATGTGGAATCCCAGCACGGCTCGGCTTGTGGCAAGTCGTTCGGGCTGGTTCCCCGCACCTACGCAGCCTCTGGCTGGAGAGGAGTGGCTCCAGGTAAGAGATTATGTCCTAGTTACTGTGCATTTGGACTGATGGACTTCTAAAAATACCTTGCAAAGATATTCACAGCCCTTGATTATACATTTGCCACAATTTATTTTGTCCATATGAGAGTTCGATTGTACATTCACACCTTCCCAAATTAACCGAACATTCTAAACAAATGAACTAGAGTTCAATTAAAGCAAACTGAACCGGTGTAGTGGAAATGGATCCTAAGTACAAGGGGTAAAGCCACTCTACATTCCTTACACAAGTAACCTGAAACTCCAAGTAACAGTTCAATAACGACCTAAACCTGGGCTGTTTTCTATGAATGTTGTCTAAATCTCATTCCTCATTCCAGGTGGACCTTGGTGTTCCCAAGATCGTCCGTGGAGTCATTACCCAGGGAGCGCGGGGAGGAGACCCAGGAAGTGGATCTGCCACAGACAACCGTGCGTTTGTCAGGAAATACAAAGTCGCACACAGCCTGGATGGAAAAGAGTGGAACTTCATCATGGATGTAAAGACCAGCCAACCTAAGGTGGGTGAAGCTAATGAAAGATCATCCTCTGAGGTGCCCATTTGCCTGTGAGCTCAGTGATAATATTTTGTGCAGTTATTTGAGGGGAACACGCAATACGACACTCCGGAGCTGCGTCATTTTGAGGAGACGGTGGCGCAGTACATCAGGCTGTATCCAGAGAGGTGGTCCCCGGGAGGGATTGGGATGAGAGTGGAGATCCTTGGATGTGACCTTCCAGGTAGGATGTCTTTCTGCTTTTATTCTCCCCCATTATTTCCTGCCTGCAGGATTCAGTGGCGAATTATTTGCTGAATTGAAATTATCCAGGCAGGACTGAATGGACCCTGAGTAAGGTGGCTCAGGCTCACATTAGATATGCATGAGAGTCATTAGAGGCTGCCTGAGGTGAGGAGAGGCAGTTTTCTGATTTTTTTTTTTTTTTTTTTAATCGTTTCACCTGAAGAAGAGTTCAGTTCCTCTCCAAGCGCAATACTCAGCAGGGATCTGTACAAGGTTTGGTTTACAGGAATGCATCTCCAGCAAGTGAGAGCGCCGGTTTGTTCACTTTCCAGCATGGTCTGTTGGCCAGATGTGATCTTTGTGCTCCTTCAGAGACAAACACACTCTCACTGACATACACACACACACGGTCTGTTACTGTTTACCACTCCCTCTGCTGCGCCTGAACAGGGCGGCCGTGTAGCTCGACACGCACAGGGCCACATATTTACCAAACAACCCGCCGAACAACAACCGGGTCCATATGTGTTGATTGGAATTGAAGGTGCTTTTCATCATTAGGTCTGTTTGTAGCTTTCCATTTCCTTTATCTGTTTGGGCAGTGAAGATTTATCACCACACAAAGATGCGTGATTAGTTTCCTCCAAGAACTTCTGCGCTAATTCTGCTGTGGCTTGAATTTTTTCACACGTTATCACAATCTTCTCTGTGTTTTATCTGTACTTTATGTGACAGGCCGCAGCAGACGTGTGAAAGTATGTGCTCTGGTTAGACGTGGACAAAATTAAACTTTTCAATGTGTATCCTATATTGTTTTGGGGGAAATTAATAAGATTTGTTGTCCTGAACTCTGAAACATGGCAGCAACGTATGTGGAAAACTGCACAGTCTGACATTACCGATCTATTTTAATGCAATTCAACAGAAACAATTTAAAATAGACAGCGTAAATTGTAAAAACCCAAAACTTTCGTTAACAAACTGTAAGGCTATTTTGTCCAGTGATACATAAGGGGTAGTCACTGATCAGATGGCTGCCGTAAAACAATATTTCAAGCATGCTGATTCGGCGAACTGCTAAAGACATAATTTGATATGTGGAATATTCTCAGATGTTCTCTGTGAACTCTTTTCCAGGGTTCCATCCATGTCCGATACTTTCTCTAATTTACAATTATGTGCTATTTTGTGTTGGTTTATCTCATAAAATCCTAATAAATTACATTAAGGTTTATGGTTGTGACTGCGGTGAATACTGCAAGAAACTGTACCTCCATCGACCTCCTGAAGTCTTGCGAAACACAGGAAACAATATGTTTTACATTAACTGCTGACTGACGAGTGAAGAAAACACCGGGCCTGCGCGCATTAAATCAACAAACAGCAACCAGAAAGATGGAAGCGAAATGAAATGAACACTTTGATACAGAGGATTGAATTCACGAGAAAGGCTTTGGTCAAATGTGGCACGCAGAAACTTTGCTAACAGTCGCACATTGTTCACACACCACCACCAACTCAGCTGGGATAACGGGCCGCTGCCGACATCCTGTGAATCATTCAGTTCAGACCGCTCAGTGATGTCTTCACTCTACTTATTTATATGATTCAGGCTGATGAAACAAACATATTTCTCCCTCCATGCATGTTTTAGCATATCAGCAGCTACCACCAGTCAGGCAGGATGAGCTGCCTCTCCCTCGTCTCTGCACATGGTTTCAGTTCTTTCCTTTCCCAGCCTGGGGCCCGGTGCGTGGGTCTGTAAATGTTTTTGTTCTCTTTTGGTTACCATGCCTCGCCAGTTTCCCTCTCCTTCCCCTCATTCTCCTGTTGCTCATCATCGCGCGCACCTTTTCTTTTTTTTTTTTTACCATATTCCCGCACTGCTGCCTCATACACGGTGCTTCTGCTATACAAGTAGTTTTGTATTTTTTTGTTTGCATACTCCTTGAATTAAATATTTATACCTTCAGGACTGGAATCCTTGTGGATCTGTAAAGAATGTAGGTAGATAATCTCGATGCTTTATCCAGAGTAGGAGACCTCACACGTTCATGTACACACCTATAATTTAAACCTCCGGTACCTAGATTCGTGCTTCTGTTTGTCGTTAAAATCCCAGTAAATACAGCAAAGCTCAAGGGGCTAGGAAAATTTCCTTTAATTAGTATTTATGTGATGAGGCCCAAAACATTTCAGAAAAAGCAATAAAACTAAAAGAACAAAATTCAGGTCCGCCTCTTTGTCTCCATGTTACTTCAAAGAATAAAACAACGGATTTATTTCATGACATCAGAAGAAAGACTTAAAGACACTCAAGGAAACCCTAAAGCTTTTAAGAAAAGAGGAAAATAAGGCTTTATGTCTATTTGGTGGAGCTATTTGGAGTAAAAAAGATTTGGATTCCTTGACTTCCAAGACTTGGTTCCATGCAACATAATCAGCGAATCAGGATTTCCATGGTGACTAGATGTCATACAAGGAGGAAGATGTGGTCAATATGCTCCATTTTGACCTGCTGACCAATGAGAAGCAAGGAACAAGAAGTTTGTTGTCGACATGAACCGATCCAACTGATTCATTGGCAAAGACTGATTTCCTGCTTTCTCTGAGGTTTGAGGGTCCATCCATCCATCCATCCATCCATCCATCCATCCATCCATCCATCCATCCATCCATCCATCTCCTTCCTTCCATTCATTCATTGAACGCCATTGTGAATTGGGTGGGGCAGTATTTTAGTGATTAAGCACTAATCTTACTTATTTTTAAAAAGCAAAGCCTGAAAGATAAAGTTACTTACAAACGTATTTAATTCTTTGTTAACATCAAATAGACATGTTCATTTGAGAGAATTTTGATTCAATATTCAGTTACTAAAAATTAACCTGACCCTTTTTACTTCCTGCCAGACAGAGAAAGTTTTTTTTTTTCTCAAAAGGAGGGACTTAATCTTTTGAGAATGACTGGTTTAGAGTAAGCAGTGGTTTAGTAGTAGGATGTACTTCTGAAGTGACAGAAACACAAGAATGCACTGTACTAAAACATGCAGGGATAAACCACTAAGGCTCACCCCTACTTCTTTTTTCCCATTTCGTTCCTCTGGGACAGGAATGTGTGTCCATTTATCAGCGTGTGACTGCGCCTGGGAGTGCCAGGGAGAGATTTACAGAAAAGCTTTCTACATAATTGAGGATTTTTTTTCCCCTCCTTCCTCCTGTCTCTGACATATTGCTGAGTCAGATTCTTTGGGAGTGAGCTATGTCTTTCATTGCTGGACCTCGCCACCTCCCTATGAGTGAGCGAGAAAGAAAAGGTTTAGGTGTAAAACCAGAGAGAAATCTTGGCATGCTTGCTTGCATGACTTTGCGCTATCTGTGTCGGCTGCTCCCAAGAGTTCGGAGCCGCGTCCTGCAGCATGATGATGACTTGCATCACCACCTGCAGCTGCAGACGTGTTATGTCAGCCGGCGCTCTGCCGCAGAGGGACTTTTCCCGCATTATTAGGCCTCTCCACCGTGGCGCACTTGGACACAATGAGCACAGTGCTCGAGGCAAGGGAGGTAGGTCGTATACGTTAGCACACATTCTGTCTTTCTCCGTGCGCACGAATGCACAAGTCAGTCGCGTTGGCCTCGACGCTGCTGTCACACGCTGGAAAGGTCAGCCCATTTACACCGTGACAGGGCCTGACCTTTGAAAGCACCAAGTTCTTGGGAATTTTAATGGACTCAACCAAAAGTGCATATGTGTGTGTGTGTGTGTGTGTTTGCATTCAGCTGTGCACACAGGTAACACAGGTGTTGGCTCTTGGTTTATTTTAACACCTTGTCCTGAGATTGAACTCAAAGGTCAAAGTGGAATAAAAAGGCAAATAGGCGACGGAGAGAGGCTTGTTGGGAAGAGGTCTGCTTTTCCTTGCCTTTACCTTCCCGGCAGTGATAAGCGTCTCATTAGGTGGAAAATGACTGGCATAAAGGACATGACATTAACGCTGGGTTAATGTCAGAAGCCGTCGCCAGCTGTGGCCGACCCCTTTCATGTGTGCCATTTCTCCAGCTGGGCCGGCGTTCCACTCATTTTCCAAGCCGATCAGTTGTCTATCACATTGTGTTTGCTTTCCGCAGCCTTTAAACGGTAGTCACAAGGAGAGATGAAAAATTCCCAGCAGGACCCTGGAGTAGCGGCACTAACAGGCATTCGGAGCGGTAAATTTTCGCGACTCCGCTTCCCCTCACGTTGTTCCGTGCGCCGGTTTTCCCTTTGAAAGCGTCTCACATGAGCTCATTGGGCGTCCAGGCCTCGGAGTTGTTTGGGTCGTCTTAAGTGAGACAAAGCCGGGAAAGCTGACAAAGGAGTATGAAATGTGATATGCTTAAGAATCGGCTTTGTATAGTCAATAGATGTTTTTGCTTTTGCGAAAGCGATGCTTAAAAACGGTGTGAATATGTTTGTAATCGTTTCGTGCTGCAGATATTGGAGGAGAAAAGCTCTTGCACAATTTGCTCACATGATAAATGTGAAGCTTTGTTTGAGACCTGACCCAAACTTCTGTGTTTGCACCAAGGTTGACCCATCTGCTCCTAATAACACTCCCACTTCACATTCCGGCAGCAGCCTGCTCCACATGTGTGTTTGCGTACATATCTCAGTTTTTCTTAATGCGCAAACTGTGCCTTTTTTATGACTTGACTGCTAAAAATCAGATATGCTTTCTTTTACTTGATGCTATTGGAAAATAGCTATCTGACAATGCTTTAAAACGTCTTTAACATCAGGTACAGTGCAGTGAAAAACAATTTCTTCTGTTTTTACTTTTGTTGTCACACTTAATTGATTCTGATCTTCTAAATACGTTCAGTATCAGACAAAAATAACCATAACAAATTGAATTAAAAAACAACTTTTTTCAGTTTCATTCATTCAGGGGGGGAAAAAAACATCTGAACCAACCTGACCCTATGTAAGAGCTTGAATTATCTGTGATTTAAAGAGTTTGTTTGTTCAACTGTGAAACCCAGGTGTCATTATTGCAAGACATTACTTTAAAACAACTTGCCTAGCAACATGGAGGCTGACAATTCCCAAAAAGCAACAAATCAAACTTAATAAAAGTTGGAAAGCAAAGTTGTTCGCATTTATAAGCTTTAGGGCTTCAGAAAATCACAGAGAGTCATTATTCACAAACTGAGAAATCATGGAACAACGGCGAATCTTCCCAGGTTAGGCCAACCAATCACGATTACTTCAAAAGTGCATCAATGAATCATCTAGGAGGTCATCAAAGAACCCAGAACAACATTTCATCGCTGCAAAACTCTGTTTCCTTTAAGGGCTTTATTCATGATACAACTAAAAGACACTGTTAGGGGAGAAAATGACATACAATTCTGCAAAAAAAAAGAGTGAACCAAGATTATTCCACAACAATGTAAAAACTCCAGTTTTCAGAAACACCTAGATTTAGGGTTAGGTGGCCATTTTTCCTCAAGGAATTAAATAACTTCTTCTGATCAAGTTATCTTTGTCTGAAACATTTAAGATATAAAAATACTTTTATATAAAAATATAAAAGTATTAAGTAAAAATATAAAAATGAAACTGTGACCTCATAGTGAGAACAACATACTCTTTCCCGAAGCAGCAAAACACTGTGAAATCCACACCTTTGATCCCAATATACACTCACTATTCATAACAGGAACAAATAGAAAGCAACACATGGGTGAGCATGAGGCATCAAGAGATATTACATATTTTTACTGTTATAGATGCGTCTAATGCATGAAAATCTTTAAAAGAAGCATCACACTTATTTCAAAAACGTGACAGGACATGATGTCCGTCTTCATTTCCTAGACCCACATGTTTTTCAATATGCCAGCATACTGTACGTGGCAATGCAGGAAACGGCGTGAGAGTAGTTTTACATTTCTCTGTTCCTGCCGGGAGTTTTTTGTCCAAATGCATGGAAGTTATGAAAATAAAAGACTTGCTCGCACACACACACACCCCCACACGCCCACATCTGAAGACAACAGAGTGGTGGTTTGAGTATCTGTTTATATATGTGCGTGCTGGAGCCATGCTGAAAGCCAGAGATTGGTCTCGGAGTGTGATCATCCCATCCAAGGTCGAGGGGAGTTAGTTAGACACATCCATCCATCAGCTTTAGTGTCAGACATGTGTGTTTGTGTGTGTATGCGTTTTTTGGCCAGTATGCGTCTTAGACGAATACCGACATCTAAGCTCGTAGACAAAACATGACAGGGGCCCTCTCGGGTGTTTGAGGGGCTTTCTGTCCTTTCATGCCTCTGGCAGGAGACAAAAGCATGAGCAGTTTTCAGTTTAGGCTCTTAAAGCATTTGCTGAAATTACTGTTTAGAGCTGCTTTAAAGCAGATATTTACAGCACTTTAAACTTAAACAGTGTTTTAAACTGTTTAGTTACTGCTCTGACTGTTAACATGGGCACGTTTTGGTGACTGCCTGTTTTCCTGTTGCAAATTTCAAACTTATGAGCATACAATCATTTGTATGTTCTGTTATCTTCTCCATTTTGAAGAGTTCATGCGATAAATTGGCCTTTGTGTCACCATGCGCGCACATAGTGATGGTATTGTTATTGCGTTGCAATGCTTTTAGTAGTTAGCAAGATCAGTGACCACAGGGTTTTTCAAGTCTGAGTTCTGACTTTTCAGATTAGAAAAATGTTTAGATAATTTCTGTAGCTAACCATCCTGACCCGAGACATGGTTCGTGTTTTTCTGCAGAAATCAGCACTCCAACTGCGACTACAACTACGACTACGACTCCTACCCCAGAAGCCACCACAGTCCCCAACACGACTACAGGTAAAAAGCATCCCACCTTGGATCATTTGTCGTTTAAGGAGGCTTGATTCAATGGTAATAAAGCTAATTTCACATTCACCCTACTCTGTTCTTACATTTTTTCTTCTCTACTCACTGTTTCAACAGCAGCCACCCCTCCTTCATCTCTTGGCATGTGTGACTTTGACCACGACCTGTGCGGATGGACACAGGACCCCGGCGCCTCACTGCTCTGGTCGAGGCGGAAACAATGTGAGTGGCCCCCCACATTAACAAAAGGATGCAATTTTGTGAATGAATGAGGGCAACAAAGTGAAATTATAAGAGTCTGAGAGTACTTTATATGGAAAAGAGTGGAAAAGAGAAATGCGCCAACGGTGGATCTAATTTTTCGTTTAGCGCATTAGCTATCTTTGACAACATTTAATGCACTTAGATTCCCCTAAATACATTTTTTCAGATCAACTCTAAATGCTAATTTACTTGGCTATTTTGTAATAATACCATCCAGGTGGATGGTAAGATTAATGAAAAGAGCAACTTGTAAGTGCAAGCGTGAGATTATAACATTGCCACCATATAATTAGAAAGAATTAAACAGTTGCCTTAACATGACTACATATACAGTATATGCAATATGCATTAAATTATCTCAAATAGCACATCAACCAAAACTAATCTGCTCCTGACTTTCCTATAGCTCAGCATTTCAAGTTGTTCTTTTAAAATGTACAATTTAGAATCTATTTGTTTTCAGTTGTATCTATTATATTTTTTGGGACATATTTCTATGAAAGTGGACATTAAACAGTACAACTTTGACTGGGAATAAGCACAAAAGCCCCTTTAACTTATTAAGTTTCACATCGACAAAATAAACTCTTACTTACATTTGTTTGTAGTACCCATGAAATATCATATTTATATTATCTGTGAAGCCTTACAAAAATTAAAATGATGTCATTATGTCAGTCAGGTATTGGTCAAATTTGGTGCAATGAAGAAACTTTTTCTTATCTATTTAAAGGCCTTCTCATTTCTTATTGCCAGTTATAGTGTAAATGGCTACAGTTAGTGTTATTTCACCCTCCATATTTATTAGGCTGTCTAACTGAATGCATAGTTCATAAAAGAAAAGCATAACACCCACTGTTTTATGTTCCATCTTGTAATTCACCCCCTTTGGACTCTCTGACTGGTTAGCTAAATGACTCAGATTTCGCCTGCAGAGACTCGAGGGCTGAATGAATTTAGAAAACATGGCACCCCTAAAATGCATTTCAGTGTTTGATGATTTTCTACATCATCTGAGAGCCTTTATGCATGCAGCTGCAGGGAGGATTTTATTTCTGTGGAGAAAATAGCACAAGCACTAATGCATTAAGTTTATCAACTTCCGCGGGTCCAGACAAGATGCCGTTTTCCACAATTAAATGGAGTCATTTTCCCACTGCGTCTTCATTGAGTCGCTTTTTCAATTTGATTAAAATAATTTTCTTAAATTGAAACCAGTCTAATTTAGCGGCAGCATTGTCTGCCAGCCGTGCTGCTCGCCAAGGGTGTTGAAATGAAAATGAAGCGGGGGAATCAGAGGGAAACAGACGCCGCGGATGTGTCAGGCATGTATATACATCCTCATATGTGACAAACAGGCTTACGGTGTCAAAAAGCTCCACAGGAAGAGGTTAGGACCCAGTAGCTGTAATTAAAGTCCAAAGAAGAGCAATCATTCCCAACTGTTATGTTAGCCCCACCTTTCATGACGCTGTGGAGAGTTGCATCTATTCAATCATTCCCTGCAGAAGTGACATTCTTCCTAATGCATAAGCAATAATCAAATGTGTGGCGTTTAGCGTGATATTCAAAGCTACAGAAGAGGATTCCCTCTGGGATCAGGAAGGATACGGCACCAGCCGTATGTATATATATATATAGATATATATATATATTTTTTTTACCTTCTGAAACACCTCACCACAGCTGAATAACTATTGTGACCTTGTATGCTCAATTTTCAAATTAATATTTACACAATCTCCTGTGTAGTATTCATGAGATTCTCACAGCCGCTGTCCTTTTTTAGAGACATGTAAATATGACATCTTTTTTATTAGATTTTATCATCTTAGTAGCCTTTATAAGCTCCTAAAATTCTTTAATTTGACTTGCTAAAAACTTTCGCAATTAACTTTTTCAGCATCTTGCTGAAAGGACTTTAAGCTGCCGTATTGTACATTTTTGAAATATTAACCTTTTAAAAACCTGATCTATCTTGATACCAGTAACAATCCTATGCCTAATCCCGCCGCTCCTGAAGCGTGATCTGTTTGACTTCAACAGAGGGCTTCAAAGCGGCTTCTTTCATCACAGCCGGATCACGAAGGGTTGCATAGATTAAGCCAGGTTGCGCCTTTTATGTTTGAAGTATCATTTCCAGCCATTCTGACACGCCATACACGCCTTTGATTTTCCTCCTAATGTCAAAGGTCAGAAATCTCAGCCAGAACAGGATCATTATTTCACCACTATCAAATCACTGTTTAATCCTCTGCAGGGCTCGTTTTTCCCTTGTGACCTCAAAGCCACAAACTTGTCACCTCTTGACCTCAGACGTGAAACCAGTAATAAAGCCAGAATTAGCCACCATGGACTTATAAGATTATTTTTGGCTTTAGATGCTTTCCTGATGAAAATGTGACAACTAAGCTCCACAAATTCACTCGTTGTTTGCCTCCTGTGGCAGCAGAAAAATAGTGAAATAGATTATTAATACTCTGTGGTTTGTAGGTCTGATTAGCACGCCACTTTCCACCAGGTCTGTAAAAGCAGCAGGATAGCAATGGGTCACTGTGACAGCAGTGGATAAGTTGGTTAAATAAGTGAAATCCAACAAATTTTCCGTCTAAAGTCACCAGTTTACACTGGATTATATGCAAGGGTTTCAGAGTAAAGTGGATGCATGCTAAAGTTTTTAGGTTTTATTTGTAAAAACTAAAAAATGTTTAGAACTACCTATTATTTCACTGTCACCAAAAATGTAAAAGAAAAAAAAGAGTTCATTTTTTGTAGAAAACTTTAGATTAATAATGCTGTAATGCTAGAAGGAGTTACAACAATGTGGTGGGGTAGGGGGGAATTGATGTAAGAGGTTTCAAATCCTTTGTAGAGCTCTAAATATTCTTCAAATTCAGCGAAGACTGCACTCAAACACAATCATTCCTGAGTCGTGAAGGGCCATGGGAGATACTGTCACAGTCACAGTGTGGAAAGTGTCACAGACAGGCGACTCTGACCGTATGGCGGGCAGAGGGGGGGCGGGCCTGTCAGATTCGAGACAGATTTGTTCCCCCCAGATACAGCTTGTGTGATCCGACGTAAAACCCACACAGCCACTCAGGAAAAGGTCCAGTCCGAATCAGTGGAGTCACTCTCCAACCTGAGCTTGGTTGCACCGCTGAATAATACAGGCTATTAGTCTCTGCTGTGCAGGAAACAGTGGAAACTAACACATTCAGACAGATCCTATAATCTGCTGTTATGCTCGTGATTCTTTTTCTGGCCCTGAAGGACTCCTGCAGCATATACACAGTTGTTTGTGATGAAGCAGGTGATTTAATGTGCAGATTGTTGATGCTGGACATTTTCCCACCGGGCCCACTTAGGAAATTCTTCACAGAGTCACTCTCTCTCACACTCGCGTTCGCATTCAATCTCTTTCTCATACAGTCGGCTCGCTTGTCTTTCACAATGCAGTTCGTGCCGGCTTCGAATTTGCAAACTAAACATCCTCTGGTGTAAACAAATGGAGTGCCGTGCTTTTTGTCAAGACCTTTTTTTTAGTAGCTAAAGGAGTTACCTGAGACGGGAATGAAGAGGAATGGGCCGTGATACTTCACATATGAATGGCCCTCTTGTTAGGACCTATTCTTCGGTGTGTTTATATTTGTCATATCCCTATTGTTCTGTGCGACCATTGTGCAGCAGGGATCCCGTTCCTGTTAGCAATCAGTGATTAGCTCCGTTTTTTTTGTTCAAGGGTCAGGTTGGAAATGAACACAACCTCCAGCCTCACACAACTCTGGCATAAACTATACAGCCAATCAAATTAGAGTTAAAATACTTAAACACAGCTTCTTGCAAAAGTAAACAAACCGGGCTGGGCGATAAGGTTTAAAAATACGATTTTTCATATCAGATCCGATTATGATTACTTCTTGTTTCTCACTTTCTTTTCCAATTACAAATGACAGAAAGAGTGGTTTTTATTTCAGTCGTCCCTTCTGTGAGTTGCACAATGAATACATTTGCTGTAAGTCTTAATTTTCTACCATTCCAGCGTTGAACAATTACCTGTACCTGGACGTGAGCCTGAAGAACCTGGAGCAGCGCGCTCGCCTCGTGAGCCCGGTGGTGCCCGCCGACGCCGGACCCCTCTGCCTCCTTTTCTCCTATCAGATGTGGGGGGATTCCCAGGGCAACCTGAACGTGTTTCTGCGGGACGACCATAATGACGAGGTCCTCCTGTGGTCGCTCCGCGACAACCACACCACAGTCTGGAAAGAAGGCCGGACCATCGTGCCGCGCTCCCCGAAAGAATTCCAGGTAGAAAATGGCTGAATTTATAGATTATTAACAAAAAAAAAAAAAAATACAGTCAGATTTATTCTTTTGAAGTTAGGTTTAAATTTAAAAAGTACACAGAGAAAAGTATTTTCTCTGCCGGCTGCTTGGTTGTTTGTTCTCATACATTTGTCAGAGACATCACAAGAAGTGGATGTTCTCATAAAAAAGTAAGCATAAGTGCTTGCAGTAAACTAAACCATTATTGCAAGTGCTGAGTGCAACCAGGTTCATATTAACTTTTTATCCTCCCTCCTTCTGTTTGTCCCTATTCTCAATTTGCCTCCGCCCCCTGCTCCGCCTTACCTTCATCTTGTCCTCTGTCTCATGCATTCTTCCGCTTCTCTGTCTCTTTTCTGGCTGCCAGGTTGTGATCGAGGGTTTCTTTCATCACAGTACCAGAGGACACATCTGGATAGACAACCTCCACATGAGTGCGAGCTCCCCTCTGAAAGAGTGCACAGGTACGTCGCATAATGCTATAGCTTGCCAAAATGGATTTTTAAATATAGAACGGAACATGCAAACCATCAACACATCCATCATTGCTCACTCTGGTTGGCGTATCTTTGCAAAGTATTCACATCCCTTGGACTGTTTTTCATATTTTTTTCATGTTACAACCACAAACTTTTTTTATTTTGTTCTATTTTATTGGTATTTAGTGTGATGAGACAACAAAAGTGGAGCGTAATTGTGAAGTAGAAGAAGGGTGCTTTTTTTCACAGTATCAACTAAATCCAAATGCATGCCACACTTTTCAGATTTACATTTGAAAAAAAATAAAAAATAACCATACAAGATTTTAATTCTATTTTATAATTAATTACCTACGTTATGTCATAAAAGCTCCACAAGGCCCTTTAATGGAAGTTTTTATGCAAAGTCGCTGTACGAAAACATTTTAGCCACAAGGTCCTTGAACATTGATGCACATGAGGAGGTAAACACTTCAAACTCTAATCCTCCCCTCCACATCCCAGCTTTTGGAGATCGACGAGCCCACCAACTGTAGAGATAAAACGAAGGGATGGGGGTAAGGGGAGGGGGGGACATCGTTTACTTCTTCACCAAAAAGAAAAGAAGAATAGGAAAAGTAGGCCATAAATGCCCCGTGGGTCTTGAAGATGCTAATCTATGTTTCATTAGATTTTTCCTCTTCCTCTCTGCTCCATCCATCTCTCTCGCTCTCGCTCCTGTCGTATTTTGTAAACAGAGCTTTTCCCGAACCGTCAGAGGGAATTACTAGAGAGGCTGTTTCCCAAGCAAACTCTGGGAGTGTAGGGCGTGAGTCGAGTACAAGCATAGCCTACTTAATCTGGCCCAAGCGGGGGCTTCAGAGAGGGTCTTAAACAGATCAGAGACCAAGCTGCAGGTTCAAAGCCAAACCCCAGCCATCATCTCTTTGGAGCTGGCCTCGCAGGTGGACTAGTGTATAATTAAAAGAAAATGCGTCTGGGCTTTTTTTTTTTTTTGGATGCTTTTCCCTGCACTTTCCGCCATTTTCTGTGTTTATAAATGTGTCACGAGAGTCCTGAGAGAGTCTATGTTGCCCATCAGCTTGGAAGGCGAAGATGACAGCCCTGCCTTCACATCTCCCCCTCCTGTTTTGCCTACTTCCTCCTGCCACTCCCATGGCATGCCGGGATGTTTCTTATCAAGAAACACAGTTGAGTTTTTCACAGCGCGTTTGTGTTCCCTCAAAAAAATTGGCTCTCGTTCCCTAGTTGTTTTCCCCTCGTTCCTTCTCTTTTAACCGCCCTCCCTTCAACACACACACACACGCTATCAAACACCCCCTAGGAAGCACACACAGCGCCGCTTTTTTTCTGTTTGCATTCCACACAATCAAAGTGAAGGTTCTGCTCCGTTAGTTTACAGCCACCCAGAACCTCCCAGCCTTCCCCAGTGTTGTTGGGAGTCCACCAGTAAGCACGTTCATGTAGCCCACACACACTCTGTCTGTCACCTTCTCACAACCAAACTCATGTCATGTAAGAAATTGCATTCCTCCCAAAAAGCTCAGTAAATGCCATTATTCACATTAGATATCAGGAAAATTTCATTTAGATAGTCTTGTGACATTTCTGTGACATTTTTCCGTCATATTAAGAGATTCTCTTCTTTTCTTGTCTGAATCTTGTCTCCCTATCCTCATAGAACCCTTCTCGGCGTTTTCTCCAGAAAACCCAGGTGAGTTTGGCTTTTATAAGGATGTCACTTCCTAAATGTGGTCTTGCTTCCTGCCCGTCAGTATGCATCAACCCAGGGGAGAGGGGGGGTTCTCGCTTTGGTTGTCCAAACTGCACAATGAAAGATTACAATGCCTTCCAGTTTTGTCACACTACAACCAAAGAACTTCAATGAATCTTATTTGGATTTTAGGTAACAGAACAACACAAAGTAGAGCAGAAATGTGAAATAGAAGGAAAATACGTCAGTCTCTAGATGTGCAAGGCTGGTAGTGACACACCAGCCTTCGTATTGCAACTAATACAAAGTGTTGACACAGAGAAGGTTAATACAAACACATGAGATTTTTAATGACTACATTCCACTTTGTATTGGTCTGGCACATTAAATCCCAATAAAATTCATTGACCTTTGTGGTTGAAATGTGACAAAATGTGGGAAAGTCGAAAGAGTGTGAATACTTTCTGCAATGTCGCCTAAAACCTTTCCTTCACTGACGATGTTAAGTCTGCTGGAGCTGACCAGACTAAACTGCATTCATTTTTATCATCAGCCAGCATGAAGAAATCTCTAAACCTCCTACTAAAATGAAAACAATCACATTCGCAAAACACAATTTCAGTCTAAAAGTTAAGGCAAGTTGCATAGTAGGTTAGTTTTGTCACCAACAAAGAATAAATCTCAAACTCTGTGTGCAAGGCAAGCTAAATCAAACCAACCTCATGCAGTCAGGTATTTGAAAAGAGCTTCATTCTCCCAGGTCTAGTCTACAGGATACAGCCTGAAGGGATTTAATAACTCCATGCCTCATGAAAAATGTTTAGAACATCCAAGGAGGTGGGGATGGGATGGGACAGGATTGGGAGGAGGGGGTCTCTTTTTGATTGATGCAAGTGTTTCAGCATCTCATAATGCCCTCCACTAAGATGCAGGCTTGTCTGGGGGTTTTTATTGCAGAATGTGATGCGTGTGCACTTCCCTGGCTTTCGCACTCCCACGCAAAATCCCCTAACCCTCGACGAACGCGCACGAGCGCTGGCGTTGACACAGACGCACGCGGCGGTTTTCCCAGCGGAAAGCAATCAGATAGAGTGACTGAGCAGCACTGAGCGCGGGTCCCTCCACTCTGTTACGTCTGATGAGTGTGTGCGGTGTGAAGTAGCAGGATCACGCACCATTTCCCTCTCTGTAATTATGTGACACGGTCCAAAAATCTGGAAGTATTGAGCTCTGCTTCCCCCATCCCTAGTTCGGTGTGAGATTTCACACAGTTCATGTGGGTGCTAATTTATTCATATTCCCCAAATCTCATCTGGGTTTTATTTCAGCTGTACTTTAAAGGAGCATACAAGCTTCTTGGAAGACGGTTAGTTTGTTCTTACCAAGAATTTAAGGAAGGAGAGGTTGGCGCCAGGGGAAGAAGCAGAGAGGATCTGTGGAGATGGTCTCTAAGGAGACAGTCCTTGGCTTTGAGGAGGAGAGGACCGGCCAGGATGGCTGATGAATGTGAAGAAGCCGAGACAAGAGAACAGGATAATTTACGAACTTGGGACAAATCAACCAACATGAGCCAGCTAAATAATTGGTCGTCCCACTGATTCCTGCATGGCTCCAAAGGCTTTATGTGGCATCTTGTGCCAGTGTGAAACAGGAAGAGGAAGCTCCTTAATTCAATGTGTGTGATTGCTTGTATAACTAATAGTTGTGGCTTCAGTTCACACCAAGTAAAATCACTGTGGCTTCAAAAAGACTTGCCTGCATTGCATCTGCCTGAATCAGCTATTGGACTGGTGTCAACCTAAATCTCTTGATGATCTTGGTGTGAAAGGTTGTCCTCAAACTGCAACCCCAGCTCCATGACAGAAGTAAATGCTTTCAATGTTTTAATTTCTTTTTTTATTATTTATGGCATTGAGGATTTGTTTTATTCTTTGCAACTGGCATGCTTGTGCATGCTCAAATGAGATGCACGCCTGCTGTTTGTGAGCTAAGAGATGAAGAAAAAAGAACATAAAGCAGCAAATTAAATGCAGAAAATAAACAAAAAAATGCCACTCCTCTCTTTTCCCATTGGCCAATCACTCTGTATTTCTCCACCAGGGGGAGGCGTTCCTGTGCCTCCCTTGCCCATCCACTGGTATTACATTATGGCCGCCGGAGGCGCCCTGCTTTTCCTGGCGGTAGCCATCTTGGTCAGAGCCCTCTGTTGCTGCCGACAACACCTGGCCACCAAGAAGAACCAGCTCTCCGTGGCCTATCACAGCTCCTCACAGTGCTTCCAGTACTCTAACTGGTCCACCAGTATGGCCACCCCAGGGGTGGAGCCAGTCCTGACAGTAAGGCTGGACAGCCGGGACCGACACCGCACCCTCTGCTAAAAACAGAAACACTTAGCTTATTGCACCGGTTAGCCATCTGGATGCCAATTTGTGATGTCCGTGGAAATGCTGCAAAGACCGACAGATCCACTCCTGTTTACAGCTACTACGCTACCATGGTGATGGTGACACTAAGTGAAAATTTGCAAAGAAACACTCTGCACCTTTGTTTCATAAAGGAGTTTGCTCTTGACATTATCACACCACGCTGCCCCCGATGAGAGGGACGAAGTTATTTTTCCCGAACAGCTTGATTCGGACCATTTAGCAGCGTCTGGCTCCCTCGTAACCCTGACAGTCCGCCTGGAACGACCCCAGCATGGACTCAGACAAAGACATGTGTGCCTGTGGGTAGGTGGGAGGGGGGCAGGGAAGAGGTCGAGCCAGCCAGAGCTGCCAAACGGCAAGGCTAAAACAAGACCCAAGAGACCCAAAAAAGGGGAGAAAACTGTTAGGCTGAGACACATTTTCTGTGCTGTAGCTGTGGAAATGATCTGGCAAGCCGGAAGAAAATACTGCTCATGGGGTCTCTGTATTAACAACGCAGGATAGCTGCGATGCAACTCACGCCAACGTGGAGGGCGTTGCAGCACCGGATGGAAAGGAAGAAAATATGTTTCCATTGATCTTTCAAACACAGCATGTGCACATTTAAAACCAAAAAGAATGCAAATCCATCATACTTAAATCCCTGCATCGCAAAACGGAGATAACCAGCTTGTTTGATTGAGCGGCTCATCCTCTCCTGATAAAGGCATCAGTCGGTGATGGATGCAGCCGTCCTCAGTGTTTAGTGTTTTCATTCTGACTCTCTGGTGTATTAAAGCACGTTGTTCCACTCCCACTCGTGCTCCTTACCACCCACTCCGGTTGTTTCCCCCCTCACCACTCTAACCCCCCTCATCATGAGCTGCCCAGATGAAAGCCTGCGCCAGACCGAGCCTTGTCGTGTTTTTCAGTGCGAATATGTGCTTGTTGTTTTAAGGGGGATTGTAAATAGACACAGCTGTCGGCCATCACCACTTCTTACTTGATTTATGCTCCTACAAATCCCACAATGCCACAGGACCAGCTGGAGGCTGTTTTGCAGTGTATAAGCGTATCCTTGAAAGAAAGTTTCAGGATATTATGACTTCCAGTGGACAGATCTACAGGGTTTCTACACAAAATACGCATTTCCAGACTTTATTCTCAGTCATGTTGTCTTATCAATTCATCCATCCATCCCACGTTTAAATTTGACCTTTGTAGAAATGTCCGTCATAAATTTATAGTTCAGTTTTTTTAGTTAAACATTAAAAATAACTTAAAACTCAGATGGGAAAAGTCCTGAATTTTGACATGAAAGACATGTAGGAACCCTTGACCCAGCTATTATGCTTGATTTCTTTTGTGCCATAAGACGCTATCAAAGACTGCAGATGCACTTTCTCCTGGTAGTTAACAGTCCTATATGTTTTCAAATTGAAACAGCTAATTCAAATGTCATTAAGTTCTGCAGAGGGCTTCCCATACATTTACATTTATGGACTCCGGCTTTGGATGCCACTGGCTTAACACAACAATAATAAAACAAATATTGTTTATTAGCAATTTTGCAAAAAATGTGCCCGACTGGCACCAATTTTCCCCCCATCAGTTGCTCCAGAGCTGATAGGCTTTGACCTACGCTCAGATGGTTTGAATGAAATTGAAGCGTTTGCTCTGCAGCTTAATGGGGTATTGCACTCTGGGTCTGTCAAAACTGCAAAAACCCATCACCTTCTATCCACACCTCAGCAGAATACACCTCAGTCTGTTGACAAAACTACAAAGGTGCACTTTTTATTCCTCCGCTGTGGAGGAAAACTGTTTTTGGCACACTCTCACATTGTGCTTTTAAATCAACTTGAGTAGAGAAGGACTGGACACCTTACTCAATCTATCCCAACACCATTACCCACCAAGCTTCTAATAGCAGTAATTAGTTAATGGATGGATAACATTTATTAAGGCTGCGGTAAGCACTTTTTCCTCCCATCTGCTGCGCCTCCGTCGCCCGGTTCGTTGCCAACCTCCGTTGTCCTGGCAACCGTGTTAATAATGCCATCGGCCATCAAAGACCTCTAGATCTAGTCGTATCCCTTGCCAAGCAGCTACTCCCACTCCTGAACACTCGCCAAGAGCAGCAAACACAGACAGACACAAAGAAACAAAGTTAAAACTCAACCAAAGTGCTGCTTCTATTAGTAGTTTACTCATGTTCTAATTCAGACATTGGCATCAGGTCTAAGTTCAGGCCACCTGCCATGTCAACGAGTATGGCAGGCATAAGCACTACTTTGTTGATTGTAAACGTTGCCAATTTTTTTCTTTCTTTAATCGTCAAATGCACTGCTCTTAACCTTGACAGCAATGATTTCAACATTGATATTGTGTTTTGACTTGTCCTGGCACAGAATGAGCAGTCTTATACAATCTTTATCAAATGTGATGACTGTGTGTTTGACAGGAATGTATCTTAATGAACTTTCTCTATAAATAAAGTCATATTTTTCTATTTTAAAAGCACTCATTTGTCTGTTTTATTTTCTTATGCTGGCAAAAAAAATATGATGTGTAGGTGAATTTATTTGGTATATTCACAAGGGTACTGATCTTGTAAATATACCTATCTTGGATATTATGGCACAAATAGCTAATTTCTACTTTTGATTGTTTATTCTTGTTAGCATAGGTATTGGAATGAAATGGAGCTAAAGACACAAAAACCATGTTTGAAACCGTTCAGTGATTCACTTTATAGGTCTCTATATTTTACAGTAAAAGTAGTGGCCAGTCATTTTGCTTCTTTGTCATTTCATATTAAGTCATTTCAGGTCCAAAAATGGAGGTTTATTATCAGTCACACCCACCTTAGGAACCTTTGAAACCTACTTTGAGAACCAATGATTTTAATTTTCTATGGAACAGTGAACTCCCATCTATTTGTAGTTCAGTATTTGCTAATTGATCTATTTGAAGTTTTTTCTATTAACTGGTGTTTGCAAAGCAGCCAGTCCCCAAGAACAGAAATAAAGAAGACCGTAGCTGTCAGCTACAGTGGCAGTGCCAACATGACTCCCACTGTGCCTATTGATTTATCAGGTATATTTGGTATTTGAGCTATTAAAACAGGCAGTTATATGTGTTTTTACAGTGGATCTTGCAGATTTCAGCTTTCATGGAAATACCAGGGTCCACTGTACCTTAGTATTTGGAAGTGGAGTCAAAAACTCTGAGATCAACTCCACAGTAAAAAGAAATATAGTGTAGTATGAAGTATTTAGAAAAATTCAACAATATACTCAACTTGCGGTAGACCAGGTCTGAGCATAAACATGTGCGCATAAAATGAGTGTATGAATCGGTAAAGGGGCAAACTAACCGGAAGTGCACAACAGTTGAGCAAAGCACTAATGTATTGCTAATATTAGTATGGCAATGAACACTCTCCTTAGATTTATTTAGGTACATGTTCCGATGTATCCTGCTAGTGTTTATTTGTTTGACACATGACCGGGAATATTTGGAGGGTAATTATACAGTACAATAGGTCTGGAGTGCTGTTCCAAGTAGAAAAACAGCTGGCTTTGGGTGATGTGAAACATTTTGTAACTTCTTTGTGAACTTCAGTGCCCTAGTTTTCTGTTTTAAATAAATTTTGATGGGTTCTGTCTTTTACTCTTACTGCCATGTTTCATCATATTCAGAGTTTTTGTGCCAATCAACAAAACAAAAAACACTGTGTCATTGCACAAGAATAAAGCTATCTGACACATAACATTTAAACACAAGATCAGTTTTTATTCTTTGGCATCAAGTTTTATAGGATTTCATTTGGATGAGTGTGAAAAGTTGGTGTAAATTGATTTGCTCCTAAAGATCCCATGCTTTTCTTTGACAGGTACCAGACACATTGGAGATGGGAGACTTTCCATGGGCAGAGACCCTCTTGGCAGTGGTAAGGCACATCATTCACATACCAAAATACACTCATCCATGACTTTATTAGGTACACTTTGTTAATACGAGTTTGGACTCCCTTGTGCCTCAGGAACACCTTTAATTTTTATATAGCATCACAAAGTTCCTGCTGATATTTTGGCTGCACATCGAGGATGCAAGTCTCCCGTTCCACTGCATGGATAAATATCTAGTGTCTGTTAGTACGTTGAATTAATTACTCACTGTCCTGTTCAAGAATCCAAGTTGGGTTTTGATTTTAGCTTTCTGACATGATCCTGCTGGAAATAGCCTTCAGCAGATGGGTACAGTGTGGTCCTACAGGGGATTGACACGGTCAGCAATAATAATGAGGCAAACTGTGGCAGTTACATGATGTACAACTGGTACTAATGGGCCCAAAGTATGATTCAAGCCTATGTTGATTACACCACTTTCTAACCCTACTATCTGGATTTTACTGCTGAATTTGAAATTCAGCAGACCAGCCATGTTCTGAAGTCTGAGTGGACACGTGTGCATAAAGTATCTTCAATTTCTGGTCTTTAGCTGACCTGCTGTGTACCTCGGTTGTAACAGGTGCTTATCTAAGTTAGTGTTGTCTTTATATCTTGTAACATCACTCTATCCATTCTTCTTTGACATCAGAAGGGTTTTTTGTCCACTCAACCGTTGCATACTCGGCCTGTTCTGTTTTTCAAACCTGTAAACTGCGTCATAAAAACTCAGACCAGCTTCTCAGGCACCAATGACCGCATCATATTGAAAGTCACTTTCTGTCCCATTCTGTGGCACAGTTCAAACTTCAGCAAGGTGTCTTCACCATGCCTACCAAAGGGACTGGCTGGTTTGAAGTTGAGCAGGTGCACCTACTAAAACGTCTGCTCAATGCATGGGTTGTCTACTGGCATTTTACTTTTGCAAATACCTTATTTTTCTCATCTACTCTCCTCTACCTGTCTTAGGTTTGCATATCCCAGAGTGGAACGTGCCCACGTCGCCATCATCTGATCCTCCAGTGACACACACCTCAGAAAAAGACAACTCGTGGTTATACACATTGGACCCCATCCTGGTCACAATCATCGTCATGAGCTCCCTGGGCGTCTTGCTCGGGGCAGTCTGCGCCGGCCTCCTCCTGTACTGCACGTGCTCCTACAGTGGACTCTCGTCACGATCCTCCACCACTCTGGAGAACTACAACTTCGAATTGTACGACGGCCTCAAGCACAAAGTCAAACTCAACCAGCAGCGCTGCTGCACTGAAGCATGAGAGAAGTGATGAGGAAAAGATACAGGCATTTTGTGAAAATCTCTCTCTATTTTCTTCATCTTTGCCAACTTTAGTGTTCCTCAGTGGTGGAGGTCTCAGTGAGAACTTGTTTGTTTGGAAAACGAATCACCGTCCAGTATTGGCAGTTGTTTCTGCAAATGCATCAACGACTGAGAGACCAGGGTTACCTCCATCGACTGCTTCACTGCAGGGATGACAGGCCTCAAACACTGAATATCAACACATATCAATTGCTGAATCCTGGGTCACAAAAAGAAAACTGCTTCTAAATGCGTCATAGATATGTCTAGTTTTGCAACTGGATACTGTAAACTACAGACAGATTTGGATACATTGTGTTGGAAAGGTGGTAGGATAGGAATAAGTTTAGAAAAGAGTATTTTTTGATCACCTGTGAACACAGTGGCCTAGTACTTAGCTCCTTTGTAAGGCCCCTTGACTCTTTAGTTCCTGCTACACACTCAGTTGGCCCTTTAGTTTCTTTCCCTCTGTGGTATTTTTAGTTGAGTTTCTACTCAATCACTTTATTTTTGTTTTAATGTTTTCTTTCGGGCCAGTTGCCAGTCCTGTGGTTAAAGATAAGTTGGGGAAAAAAGAGGTGAAGAAAGTATATATAGATATATATGTATGCGTGTATGTGTGCGTGTGTATGGGTGTATGTAGAGGTAGGGAGGGAAACATTCTTTTACTGATGGAAAGGTGTTATTGTTAGATTTAGTTGTTACTGATTCCTGTCAAAGAGAAGGTCGTGTTTACATTGGCGGCAAATCAGAAAAGGTCAAGGAGATTTGGACGGTGCAACCTATGGATTGCTGGTTGGGGCAGAGACCGAAACCCTGAAGGAAGTGAATCAAACAAAAGAACAAACAAGACTGTGACTGATAGAGCACTCGAATTCCCCCATGCTTCTCCCTCCCAGGAGCTATTGCTCGCTCTGTGCTTTCAAAACACAAAAAGAACAAATGGGATCAGAAACAAACCATAGACATATCCGATCAACAGAGCGACTGTGTACCCAGATGCACAACAAGCCTTAAAAGCAAAGCATTGTGTGTGGAAATGCTGGGGGGGGGGAAAGGATTGTCGAGGCAACATTGAGACATTTTTACACGTGGACCTCAAAAGCCATGATTTAAAGGACCTATTCCATCTTTCCTCCAACACACACAAACATCCACCTCAATTTATTGACTAATGGTGGCCTACTTTGGGAATCTTTTCTTTTTTATCACTGCGTACCAAGGCAAGCTTTTTTTGTCATTGCTTTTTTATGTATTTGTTTTATGACATGGTTTTGAACCAGTCAGAGACTTGTAAGCCATGAGTAAGAAAGAGGACGAACAAGAACGATCTCAGCATTCATTCCTGAGCACATGAATACACAGACACTTCACTTGTACAGTTGAATGTAGATATCTACATACACTGCATAACCTTTTTCTCCATCGCCCAACAATAAATCCAACTAAACAGTCACTGTCATAAGTCAGTTACCAAAAATAATTTTCAATGGCTAAATGCCAAAATAATGAGAAAAAAACATTTTTAAACTGTGTGAACTGGTTCACACCGTTCCTTCTGCAAGCTTTCCTCAATAGTTTGCTGAAATTTTGGCTTATTGCTCAAGACAGAACTGGTGAAACTGTCAGGTATGTAGTATGTCTCGATTCCGCCCAGCTTTTCAGCTCTGCCCACAATTTTCTATGGGACTACGACACTCCAAAACATTTATTTTGTTGTCCTTAATCCACTTTGTAACTAACTTGACACTATGCTTAGCTTCAAGGCCAGTCTGTAAAAATTTCCACGTAATTTTCTTTAACTTTAATGCAATCTATTTTGTGAAGTGCACCAGTTCCTTCACTTCTGGATTTAATAACCTTATATGGTAAAAGTTAGTCAGACAACAATGAAAAAAAGGTTGTGCATATTTTTACAATGTGTGTAAATATCTGGTTTCAACTGAATGTACTGTTGTATATACAGAACATTGAGTACACAATCAACCCGTAATGTTTGGACACACACATGCCTGTTTTAAACACCCACTCCAGCTTAGAAATGAAATTCAATGGATTCACTGTAGAAGCGCACCCATCTCATTCACCCTCACTCTCGGCATCTTTCGTCCTCGGAGGCCCACATTAATGGACCCCACTGACTCTCTTCAAAGTGCCTTGGAGCCTCGGGGATCCAGCTTGCCTTTGGAGCCGGTATAAAATATACTCATTTGACACTGACAGTGACAGTCACAGCGCCCTCTTCTGTCTGGGAGGGCTAAGAGGAAAAAAAAAAAACTTGAGAGGACAGGATTCCCCCGCCCCGTTTTTTCGCACTACTAGGACTGCTGTTGTTGTTATTTTAAAGGGGTCTTTGTACAGAAATGCTCTTTTTATGATTGTTATTATAATTATTGTTATGATTATTTAATAAAGGATTTATACCATACTACAGAAAGCACTGACCAATACTGTATATAATAGGTTCTTCCTTTCTAATTACCAGCCAAGACTTTCAGCTAATCTTTCACTTTTAATTACAAAAGGGTTACACACAGGAACTCGCTGCTTTTCTGGGCAACATGCACATACATAGGAGCGTGTTGCCTGCCTGCCTGTTCCATTTGGCCTCTAATCTCCCCATGATGTCCCATTAGTCGGGACCTCTGGTGGCCCTCATTTAGGAGCGCCAACATCAAAGCTTTGAAGTGCCCGCCGTCTCAGAGACACACACTCTTACAGTACGCAAGCAATTACACTGTTTCCCTTTTATACAGCTTGCTGGGTCTCCCACACACGGTTCCATTTATCTACATAAGCTTTCCACACCTAAATACAAGCCTTATTTGCAAATGAAGTGCAGACTATGTGTTTTTGTTTACTGTTAGTCCACTGTGACTGCCTTACTAAATGTGTACGGGACCGGATATTTGTGCTTAATAGAAATACAACATTTTGAAGATACTAAAGATACTAAAGATACTAAAAGCTCCAAGTTACTTCTAAAAAAGAATTTATACCCTCACATTTTCTCACATTACATTGTTAAACGTCAGCGTATATTTCTTGAAATATTGGTAGTGCAGTAATTGTAAAGTGGAAGAAAAATGACGCATCAGAACAGTACGCAATAAAAGCCATACTGTCACTTTTTGGGGTTTGCATATTCATCATTAAGAGTTTATTGTATTCATGATGAAGAACCATTTTTGTCAGGATAATCTTACTTTTGTAATAAGCCAATTATAATGTGCTACTTACTTCAGGCCACTCTTCTATAGGTAAAACATTTATTAATTGGACAAATAGTAGTGATCTATGCAACTCCTCCAGTTATCCTCGGCCTCTTGGCTGCCTCTCTGATTGTTTGCTCTTTTTGCCATGGCATGTCAATAACAAAACATGAAAACCATAATTTTGCCTCTACCGTAATTTGACAACATAGAAAAACATTGTATGAATACTTTCACAAAGCCCTGTGTAGAGGACTATTTTGTCGCTGCTTTTCCACACTATCATTATTGCCTGTTAGTAGAAGCCATGTTAAACACAAGTTGGCGTTAAAACTAAATGGAGCCTGTAGCACATTATGAGTCATTCAGATCAGAACATGAGGTGTTGCCGCAGCGCAGCGGTGATGGCAGTGGTTGTTAGCACACTCCCGGTCCATGGAATAGCAGGCCAATTACCATCTCCGGAATAAAAAAATCTCTTACAACCCTCGGACTGCTGGAGGAATACGATGCCATCTGCTCACAGGTTTGATTGATCCCAGCAGAACAGTCACCACCACATCATAGGAATAGATGCCGACAGAAAATTACCAAAGGAGCCAGATTGTCATTGTTCCATACTGCCTCTTGTTTTCACAACCAAATTAATCCTAATTTTTTTCTTTCGTCCCTGTTGATGTATGTGTTACCCAAATGTTGTTTTTCAGAGCTTTTATCAGTCTGCAATGGCGCACTACAGGGGCCCTTTCCTTTAGTTGTCAGATCAGAGAAGGCTTTTTTGACTCTGAAGCCAAGGCGATCATCAAAGAGAAGAAAACTCTGGCGCCCTGTAAGTTGATAGGCAAGATTGCTGAGGGTCGCGCTACACGAAGTGACTGAAACACAGCTAATTAATCTGGGGAATATATATCAGACTCCAAGAGAGAGCATACAGGAAGAACGCCAGTCAACACAGTTCTTGGAGGAAACTTTGTTTGGTCTACTAACTTTATCATGTTGTGTTTCAGGGTTTTTTACTACAAAGGCCTTTGACTTTGCTACTACAAAGTAAAGGACATCAGTTTTAAGTTTTGCCCTTCACTTCAGGTTTAGACCTGGATAACATTAACATATTAAGATTAAAATTAAACATGCCAAGGACTGCCTCATACACTATAAAAAGTGTTGCTACACATTTCAATGGAGCTTGCCTAAACCAAAGAATTGATAAAACAGGAGGATGGTTGAAAAAACAGACACATGATTGATTGGTGGCTGAATGGATGGATGGACATATAAGATGGAGATTGTTAAAACATCCGCTACATTTTTTCCTTATTTCTCCAAACTTGGAAAACATTTCAAACAAATCCCAGACATTTCCATATTCTTCCAGACTGTGTAGGAACCCTGTATAAATAACAAAATCCTCTACCCCTCCTCACCTTAAATCATTGCTGAGTCTGCTAGAAGAGAACCACCTGGAGACTCAAAGCCTAGGATACTTTAATCTGCATCCAAAGTACTGTCACAAGCCAGGAGCCCGATTTTGTACACATGTATGTACGGGGGCTGACGGCATGCTTATATTTTTACATTTTTAGATCATGCATGCACGACCACCACAAACCCACCTCTCTAAGGTCTTCCTGGGAAGGGGGCCCAGATATCCTTGGCTTGCCAGTGATTCAAAGTACCTATATGGGTCAATGTGGAGAGGGCTGAGGGACGTTAGGAAGAGGGGAAAAGATGGTGGTTCAACAGGGCCTCTGTGGCAGCATGCCTGCCAATAATCGCCGACCTAATGACAACAAAGGGCTGAATCTTGGCATTTAGCAAACCATTTCTCTCCTTTCTCTTGGAAAATATCATCTGCTACCCTCCAGAGGATACTGTGTCCAAAAACAAATACGTGGAGGAAGTGATTTAAAGCCAGAGCTACAAGTAGGCCAAAAGTGATGTCATTGTGAAGCAGGACAGAAGAAATGAACATATAACTGTAAAGTCTAACCTACAGCATTTTTAATGGCTTGTAACCAAAGACTGTACCTCTGATGAGTTCAGGGCACCACATTTGATTTCCCAGAAGATTTTCAGCACTGACATTTTCTCTATCAGCACATCTGAGCCAGCCATTCTGTCTCAAGCTATTAAAGCACTTGGGCATTTCCTCATAACTGAACTTTTATTGTAGACACACAACATGACCAGTGGCCCTATGAGGCAGGCCACCTGTTCACACCACTTCAGGCTGCTGTGTTTACAATCACAGTTGCCCTATATAGACCAGGAACCTTGTTATCAGGCACAGCAGGAGGCCTTGCACAGTCGGTACAAACCATCTGTCTGGAGCAATGATGGTTGAGTTTGGGAAACTGTCGCAGTTATCATAGATCTTGACATAATAGATCTATTACATTTAGGTTTATCATGTTAAATTGCTTACCAAATGAGAAAACTGATTTGTTATTCTATTTCCATGGTCTGAAAATCTCTTTTTTCCATAGTACTGCAAGTCAAAAGGGCTTTTTTGAAATCTGCTTTGTAGTTTACAGCAATAAAACACATTCTTGACAAAAAAAGATCCATTTACAAAAGAAAAGATTGTTTTGTTGATTAACGTCTTGGTACTTGAAGGCAACCACAAAAATGATTGAGTCATCATTCTTACTTTTGCTCCAGCATTATGAGACTATTTGAATTTTGGCTTCAATTGAAAGAACAACTGAATGCCTAGACTTTGGGTGTTGTTTGTTAGCATACAGTTGCTCAGGTAAGAAAATGCATTTTACTGTGGTTTTTACTTTTTATATGTTCTCCATCTACTGACATCCACAAATTAACAAAATTATAAAAACTAACACTCTCCACTGATGTTTCTGTTGTGTGTTTACTAGGGATATGACAGTACACAAAAACCAGGGTTTGGTAAGTACCATCGTTGGTAAATTTTATATATATTTCCTTGTGCCACACAATTAAAATTCTTCGGAAATTGCTTTGTAACCCTTTGTAGACTGATAGATGCCAATGACTCCTTTTGCCCACTTCAAGATGGGAGACAGTTTCTATTTAAGCAATAATACTACTAGTCATTTCTTTATTTCAACAAAGATAGAAGGTCAAAACCCAACTTAAAGAGTAGAGAGGTAAAAATTACGGTCTATATGTCCTTTCGATTGGTAGAACTATTTTCCCAGAGTAAATATGTGGTCTTTGTATTTCTGCTTTTATTATAAAGCAACTGCAGACAACAGAAACTTTTAACACAATCCCATTCTCAACAAAGATAAAACAAGGTCTCTGAAATCTCAATCACTAAAGTCTTGAACCTGAGAGGAAGAGCAGCTAAAAATGTACCTGTCAGTCACAAGTAAAGGAAAGCTGTTAGTGGAGCAATCACGCCTGACAAGTTGTCAGGGTCTGAGCGTTCTTTGCCAAAACATCTTATAGCCTCTGTAATAGTCTGCTCAACGCTGGCACCTCAGACAATTCTTCTCTCCGAAGCTGTCAGATCATTTCAGCTGGGCTGACTTGTAAAGCCTGTTATTATTTGAACAAGCGTGTCAATAATAGAATAAAAAATAAACTTGTATTTAGTGAAAAGTTGTGATCAACCAACAATGACAAGAGGATGACGTGCTTAAGAATGTGTCTGGAAGCAAATTCAGTAAGAAGCTGACTGCTTAAAAGGAAACAAGATAGAAATAACATTGGTTTAATGTCTACAATGCAAAATGTTACCCCAGTTTAAGTTTTAAATTCAAAACGGCCCCTCATAACTCTTTAAATCCGAGCTTTTTTATCTAGTCCGCTGAGGCAAAAATCAAAAATTGCACTTTGAAGCCATCTGTTCCCAAATAATTGACGATTCTCTGCTTCAAAAAAGACAGAACCTCCAGAGTCTCCCTGGCTCAGCTCATAAATCTGCTCATCTGCAACTAATTAACTCCACAAGTAACGTGTGTTTACCAAGTGGCTTTGAATAAGCAGCTGCAGCAGTCCTACTTTGAACTTGGACACTGTAGCATGTCAGCAAAGACAGAAAAAGCTGAATAAAATAATACACCTTGAGTATTTAAAACGATGCTTTTGAGGAATGTAGTATTGTATCTTGGGCAATTGTCTCTTTTTTTCTGCATCATACTGGAAAGATAAAAGGAGCTTGGATTTTGCAGGTAGTCAGATTTAAGCATAAACCCACATACTGCAACTCTTCAGTCTGCAGGTCTATACCCCTGTTTCTTAAAACTGGTAGTCCTCTGCTGTATTTAGTAGCACTTTGAATAAGTGTGAGCATTACGGTAAATACAAACTATTAACTTTATGGCTAATACTGTAAATACTAAAAGCCAAAGGAGTTATTAATGCAAGAATGGGCTGGAGAATTTTCTGGAGGGCATGACTCAAAACTATTAACAAAAATTCACCTATGGGTGGAATTTTTTTTTTTTTTTTTTTGCAGAGTATATCTAAAATGTTATAAAGTAAATGTAGCTAGGTGCAAGGCAACTTGACACACTATTGGCTGGAGTTTGCAAAGCAACCAATCCAGGAGTGTCATTCATTTTCCTTGTTGCTATTTTGCTCCATCCCCAAGAGCAGAAATAAGGAAAACAGTAGATATACGCTTGTTATAGGTTTCCACTATACGTATGGAAGCATATTAGGTGTTTGAACTATTAAAATAGGCAGTTATTAGCTTTTTTAGCAAAGTATTTTATATGACAATTTGTCAAAATGGTCAAAATATCTTAATCTTAAAATCAATTTTAAGAAAAACTGCATTAAGCCCAATGGTCAGGTTGTCAGGTGGTGGTAGATAAAGAGCTTTTTTTTCTAAGATGGCAACATCTTTTTTCCTTTTTCTTAATGCAAAACACTGACTCGTATTTTTGAGATGAGACTGCAGCTGTCACTCACTGGCTCTTTCTTGTTTTTCCTCTCCCGGTGGTTTCATGATTGGATCATAAGAAGTGTGAGCTGTGAGGAAAGTGATGGGGCAAGGGGGAGATTAGTGCCAGAGAGGCCTGTGTCCATGGGAAGCCTCAGCGGAGAGCTCTCTGTTTGGTTAATGCACCTCAGCTCTGTGTATAACTCCAATCTTCTGAGGACGGTTATATTTTATTCCTTATAGGAGGCAGAAATAATGCTACAAGAGCATCCTTCTCTCTGAGGTAGCTCCGTATCACAGTGCTCAGAGTAACTGCACCCAGGAGGAAAAGAGGATTTTCAGCCTCATTCATCCGCGTTGAGCTCCAGCTAAATATCAGTCAAACAGCCAACTTAGCAATCCCTTCCTCTCTCTCTTTTTTTTTTTTTTTTCCCTCCATATCAGCCCGGCACACTCACACAGACGCTCTCGCCCTGGCGGCAGATTCACGGGACATTTGCAGTAGGCGTTTTGGAGATTTATCGCCCCACATTCCTCTCTGCCTTGCATTGTTTTTCACCTGAATTTTTATATCACACTTTAAATCTCTCAGTAGCGAAAGGCTTGAAACTGCAGCACCCCCACCGGCATTAGAGCTCTCGCGCCAAAATATTTATGCAGGGATATAGAGAAGAGGCACTAAAAGATGAAAATACGACAATTGGAGCAATCCTTCATGCAGCACGGAAAAGTGGGGGGCCCTGCTAGATTTGCTTATCGGTGCCTCTGAAACTACGGTTTGGGTCCTCTGAGGCATAACAGCATCAGGCCACTGGGACACAAGCATGGAGTAAAAGTAAACACATCACAGGAGAGCATAAGCAAGTTGTAAACAAACCCTTCCTACAATGACCAGGCTTTCCATATATGCAGTGGATAGAGCAACAACCCAACAATCAAATCCACCTACAAAGGCTGCTGCAAATATCAAATCAATATCCTGTCTTTGTCTTTGACACAATGTTAACATGGCGTCATCATGGGATTATTTGTAACAGTAATAACCTCCAGAGAGCATTGCCAGGGGAGCATCCACCACCTGCCCTCCTCTCTGAACGAGTTAGGAGGGAAAAACAAGATCAAAGATGTGTGAATGGGTGTGTTTGGAAATTTCTCCCTCAAAAACTACTTTTATTCCAACAAATACTTAAGTAAAAGTACTGGTTATGATTTCAGATTTTTATTTGTAAACATTTTTGAAAGCCACTGTTGTTGCGCAACACCCCCCCCCTCCTTTCTGTCTCTACTGTCTCACTCTCTGCTTCCTCTTCTGAGAGGGGAGATGTGCTACCAGCTCTCCTTCTAACGGGTTAATTGAGTTTCCTAAATCTGCCGGGATTTACCCTGTCCAGAACTGAAGTAAACTCTGTTTAAGCTGGTTTCGAGAAACGATTCGCCTGGTTTCTGACGGCCTACATCCAGGTGTCCCACCCTTCTTCCCCCTGTGAATTAGCCAGACTGAGCAGCCTACAGCCAACTAGTTTCACAGAGCACACCTGTTAACGGTCGCTCGTTCTCTATTTTACAACTTGCATTTCTTATTGAACCAGGTAGGTTTTAGTGACTCGGGCGAGTCCCAAGGATGACGTTTTAAATTTGGGCTACCAGCAACTTAAAAACATTTTAAACTTTTTCCTCTCCAGAATCAAACATCACAGCTATTTTACAACCATCAAAGAACTTTAAGGTGACTCATTAACTGAATGTCCACAACATCTTTTAGATTTTCTTTATGCTAAATATTTTATTAGTAAGGCAGTTTTGCAAGGGTCAGTACAGCTTAATTCAGTAGCAGAAATAATCAAATAAGTAAAATCAATCATCTAGTCTATCTTTCCCTACTGCTGATACTGAAAACTGAAAAAGGGAACCTTTGAGAGAGACGGACGGAGTTTGGTGTTTCGAACCCCAGACCTGGCTTGATGATGAAGAAGGTGTTGCAGCAGGAGGAAGATGTTGATCAGCGAAGGCAGGAATCTCTGTAGGTCTGATGAGCTTCTTCTCCGCATGGATGCTGAGGTCACACAGGACTTGGTGCTGGCAGGAAAAAAGGCACCAGTTCTTCTTCTTTGTCTTTGCCTTTGTCTTTGTCTTCATCTTTGTCTTTGGGGTCTGAACCCAGCTGATGAGAGAAGTGCGATTCGAAGCCACAAGTTGCGGGGCTGACGGGTTGGTCTCCATGAGCAGGACAGTCTTCGTCTCTGTGGCCCCGGCTCTTCTTCAGCTGCAGAGTTCTTTGTCCATCTCTTGGCTCGAAGCTGCCCGGAGGATCCAACAAAAGGTTCCTCTTTTGCACCCACCTTTTATAGGGTTTCTGACTGCTCAGACAGATGATCTCATATCCATCACTGTCTTACAGACATTTCCTGATGTCTGTGCTAATGTCTCAGGGTTGCTCAACCTCCTATGTCCATTGCCTGCACAACCTTTTACCTAAATAAGGCGTTGATCATCTCTGCTCTCCTGTTAGTTCCTTTCCTTTCACCTTTCACCTACTCTCTACCTCCAACATATCAGTGATGTTTAATTGCAGTTACACCTTTTACACCATTTCAAGTTCAATGTCAAAATCACATTTATCACATTTATTTTCTTTAGCTTCTCTGATTTAGCATTCATTTATAATTTTATAACCATAACTTATATCACATTTATTTTCTTCAGCTTCTCTGATTTAGCATTCATTTATGATTTTATAACCATAACTTATTAATTATCCTTATTATAATCCTAATGTGAGTTATTACAGATGTTTTCTGAAAAGAAACCAAGAATAATCCATGATTCTAATTATTTAATACCAAAGTTACAGTTACTTGTTTTTCTTGTAAGTGTTCCCACAAATGTTCGTGTAAATATTATTACAAGTAAACCATTATTAATATAAGTATTTTACTTTGAATCTTATCAAATTACTCAAAATGTTTTAGATTTCATTCTTTAAAACTTTCATGCTTTAAAATAAGGAATAGTCTCAGCTATTTTTATAAATCTGCAGGCTGGAAACTTCCTCTTTTTCCAGGAAACCTGCTTTTCCTGTTTCATGACTCTCTCTGTCTGACTATGATTTCTTATGATTAGATAGAAAAAAGTAGAATTAAAGCAAAGTTTGCTTTAGACAAAAACAACACACACAACCAGATTTATTTTATTGACACCTAAGTCTACTGCTGGGCCTAGATGTCACTTGAGTGATTCATTTTAAAGATAACTTTATTTATTATTACTGTTAAACTAAAATCTCCAGCATGGGGAAGTGGGATGAGCTCGGATTTTCTTGACACCACCTAAGAGAAGCTTCACCTCTTATCAGGACAACAATCTTAAGCTTAAAGCCGGAGCGCCGACAGAACGGTTATATCAAAGTATAATGATATGTTAGAATGGGTCCGGTTCAAGTGAGCTGAGTGTCACAGCCTCCCTGTTTATACTTAATTATATTCAGTTTAAACATAAAGCAGCATTTCACAACATGTTTTGTCTGAAGACACTTTACAAAATGTCAATCCAATTTATACAGACAGATTAAAAGTTTAATACATCCATTAATTCAAATTATCCGAGTTATTAAACCATTTTTACTTCAGTTTCCTTTTTATGCTGAATGCTATACATGTCCTCACAAAAACTGATTTCAAATTGTGCTGAAGTGATCACAAGTTTGACCTTGTTAATCATTTAATACTGAAATATTAAAAGACACTATTGTGGAATTGTGTCAGAATTAAACCAAATGTGCTTTATTAGCTATCAATAAAATGTTATTGTGTGACCGTGAGAGGCTGAAGACTCGCCAACATTCATGTTAGTTAATACACAATTTACACATAAAAAGTACATATTAAAATAATGTCAAACTCACCGCTGGTGTTTAAATAATGTCATGGATGAAATGGCCTCCAAAATGTCCTCTGTTACCCAGATTTGCATCTTCAGTATTTCACGGGTCATCTAAACACCGAAAGCAGGTTTTAGATGGCGAATGGATTATGAATACTTATCAGCCACGGGCGGCTGGTCTGGTGGAAAACGTCTTCAAATCTGAAAACGTTTCTCAAAAGTCCAAACAAATAAATAAATTAATAAATAAAATGCAAGCTTCTGAAACTAAATTTCTCAGAATTCAAAAAGTCACATACAAGCCGAACAAAAGCAGCGTGGCTTTCAAGCTTGAGTTAATTCTGAGAAAAAGTTAGATTCTTTTTTGTTTGTTTGTTTGTTTGTTTCTAGTGGCCCTAATCCTCTTCTGTAGCTTTCTTACTTCCTGAGTTTTTTTAATATAAAATACTGAAAAAGCCCATTCTCAGTACAGGTTCTGTAGTCATTAAATAAAACTGTACTGGAATAGTTTGAAACAAAGCATGCCCCCAAAAATTAAAGATTAAGGACTACAATAATTCATTTGTAAGGAAATGTGCACGTGGCTAATGAACCAGAATTTGGCAACTCTTGTTAAGAAATTTATTCAGAACTTGATCCAACCTAAAAGTATAGTTAAAAAAAAAAAGCAAACTGTTCTCTTAACTTAACAAAGGTTATAAACTTCATTTAAAAATTGCATCCACTTGACCTGTTTTCCGATAATTAACAAGATCTCAATAAAATATGGCTTCCACAACATCATAAAGCTCAGCAATGCGTACTAAGATTACAATTAAAGTCCTCCTGTCTTCAATAACGTCAAATAAATTTTAAAATATATGCAGTATGTAGCATGCATGAACTGTTCCAAAACGTAGATATATTGTATGTGAGGCATTCTGAAAGAATTAAGAGAGTAAGAATGATTCCAAAACAGCTGCTGCTTGTTTTTGAAACTTATACTGTCAGTTCCAATATGCTTTGAATGAAACCGCAAGAAATACTTCCAGTATTCCCACGACCCCCAACCAAATAAATATCCTCCCTCAGCTTGACACCAGTGAGAGCTCTTGTCTCCAGATGCTCTGTCTGTCTTGTAACTTTCCCCTCCACCCGCCATCATCCTCCCCTTTCCACTCCTACAGCCCGCAGGAGTGCGACGCTACCTGCATGCAATCAGAGCATGCAGATGCACTGAACGTGCCACCATAACCGGCACGTTCACGTCGCAGTGATGAATGGCCCCCTTCTCTCGCTAATGCAGGAAAGCGTTATCCATCACCACCCAGCCCAAAGGAAAGAGATGCTCGTTGAAAAGTGACATTCTGCTCCCTGGCAGCGTCCCCGAAGAGCCATGTGGAAGTCAGCCCGGCTGCAGAGCTACTCATGCGGGAAGGTGCCTCCCTCCTTCCTAATCCTCCTCGAGTGGGGAATCATAAAGGCACTTCAAGTTCATTAAATACTCCTCACTTTATTCTGCATTATTTAGACGTGTTAGGGATAAATGACACTGAAATGCATGTATTAAGTGTGCATCCTCAAACGTCAGCAGATTTTAGTCCAATAGAGAACCTTTTGGATTTTGTGGAATGAGTGGTTGATATGGTTGCAGTAGGTCTGTTACACAAGTCTTTTATAGACTCTTGTTCATAATTTCTTTGGTTGAGGCATTGCTTTTCTGGGCAATTATTCCTTCTATTTTTGGATGCTGTGCAGCCCTTTCTTCTTCACTTTAGGATAGTTGTTGTGATGCGTAACCAGGCAACAAGGCATTGTTTTTACAACAGGAAACAGTGGATTAGCATCTCAAAACTTCAAATAATAACTAAGTCGGGGATTTAAAAAATGAGTGGCAACAGCAAGTGAGGTGGATTTGCAATCCTTGCCAAAACCTGATGTTCTCGGACATGTTAATGTGAAATGTAGCCTCTGTTGCCTGGATATTGAGCTGTTAGCATACAGCAGTCTTCAGTCAGAGGCCTCTTCTGATTCACTGCAAGACTGACTGCTACTGAAGATCCTTCATGCCCAAAGTATCACCATCCACAAAGAGTCTTGAAGATACTTGACTGATCTGAGATACGACAACATTTATTTTCCCGTTGGGATACATAAAGTATTTCTGAGTTGAACTGATTTGAATTTAATTTATTTGGATTGACAATTTTGCAGCAGTGGCGTAATGCTCTCATGTCAATAATTATCTCATGATGAAGGTTGGTTGATGTTGAACTCAAATGCAGAAAGGGGAGAGCGACAAAAAATAGCACAGGGGTCGAGAGAGAGTACACAAGAAACTAGGAAATGGATCCAACACTAGAGAATAACTGGAGCTAATAAATATGGATAAACTCAGTAATATAACTAGAAACAGTAAGAAGGACTGAACTAAAGTAAAACGTAAGCAAGACCGATCTTCTGTCTTTTTCTTCTCTAATCAAAGAAAGAGACTAAGGAACTCAGAATAATAAAAACTCAAAAATAACTCAAAACAACCAAGAACATAACAAATTGAGGTGATTCTAAAGGTTAGCTAGGGTGAATCCCACAATCAGTGAAGTCTGCCTATCTAATAAAGTGGCTGATGTGCGTATTTCAATCTGCAGAGATTCCACTGTTAGTGGGAATGAATCTGAGAAACATTGTCATGCAACATAACATTGACTTTCATTTTTGAATCTTATCCTATTCTTATCTAAAGACATTAAAACATTAAAAGGTATGCAGCTTTCAGGGAACCACGTTGCAGCCAGCATTCATGCCAAAAGTGATTGCATTTTAACAACTCGCAGTACCTTGCAAAAGTATATTGTAAAGATGAACAAAATATTCACATATAAGCATCCTGTGCTTTTTTTTCCTTTTACTTTATGTTAGGAAAAACTTTCAAAAATCATGTATCATTTTCCCTCCAGTTCACAATTTAAACATTAGTTGGAGCTAAATCTGAAATCTCTCTTATATTTTCTAAAATGCTAGCTTGTGCCTCGTTTTTGCTAGATTTCAGTCAGTCATCAGCCAGCCTAAAACAAACCCTTCAAAGTAGGACGCAACACAGCGTGTTTCCAACTCCCTGATACTGCAGTTGCTGATTTTTCCATTTCATCAGCAGACTCCTGATGTCCAGAAGCAGCCATGGTCACATCATTGCTTCTGAATTTCTTACTTCCCCCCTCCCTCCCTCCATCCCTCCCTCCCTCACTCACTCACTCACTCACTCACTCTCTCAGACTTTCTCTCTCTCCAGGGTTCTGGATTTGGCACAAGTTGAATGAAAGTGCTTGGAGGTCAACTGTATCCACCTTATGACATTTGCAGCAGGCCGTCGGAGGCCATGAAGAGCTGCTCTCATTCATCAAAGACTTCATCGGTGCTGGTGCCGACCCCAAAATCCACGATCTTCTGCCTGCAACAGGAAGGAGTTTTACATCATGGGTTTTTGTTTTTGCTTTTCTTTATTTAAAAACCTCGTGCTTTTGCATCAAACAATACATGATCATCTTGTGCAGTTGCATATTTATTACATACATATTTATTCTTACATATCTACATATTTATTCTGTACTTAAATGTTTCAGATATTCCAACTAATTTTGATATCAGACACAGATAGCCTAAGAAAACACAAAATAATCCCTGATTCTTTTGGATAAAAGCCGGAAGCAAAATCTCTGTTTTTGCTTTTTGAGCTCATATGAATTCAGCGGTTCACCTCAGAGCCTTGTGCAGCAGTGCATGCCTGTCTCGCAGTCTGAGTGCATGAGATATACAATAAGCAATTTAATTAATCTGCATAACATTAGTCCCAGGATGCTGCATTCTCACATAATGTTAGTGTGCCCTAAAGCTTTTTTATTGTGTGCGGAGTTGATCACATAAACAGTTAAATATGAAAGTAGAAACAAACTTACACTTTGTTTGAAGTCTGGTTCTGAGGTTCTCTAACTACACTCCTCCACTTCAGCCTATCTATATCTCCAAATCAAGAAACGCTGATACCACAGAGGTTCAATCTCATCTTTTTTTTTTATCTCAGCTACTTCTTAATCAATTCCTAGCCCCCCTACTCTCTGTCTCTCTTGGACTGAAGCTCAGCTTCAGTTCAATCTCAGTGCAGAGGACCCTCTTTGTGTTTGTCAAGAGCAAGTTGACAGCAGATCTTGTCCCCTGAGCTGTTCTCTTTGCGGCAAAGAAAAGGTGGATGAGTTACTCTCGCTGTAGGTTGGCAGGGTTGGACAGTGCAGACTTGACCTCGATAGGAAAGTGAGGTCCAGCTGGAAGTCTTTCACCATGGAGACCTGGACAGAGAGACCTGTAGATTCTTAGAAAGCATTCGGCATTTGTCTAAAGTGTGAAACGGGAGTCATGGGTACTGCACATTGAATATTTGAGATTTTTGGAAAATAACTCAAATCTTCTCAGGATTGGATGAAGAGTGTCTGCGAGCGTCAGAGATTCAAATGATAGTGGACTAGTGCATCAATATGCTTTACTTTTAACTATTCCAGAATAGTCCAGGTTAATATGTTTTCTTCCGGTTATTAGCTATGTTAATCTTCCCACCATTTCTGACCTGATTTATGCTGCCACCACCATGTTGAACCAGAGGTCAGTGTTGTCCAAACCGCTTGTCAAGTGGACCAAAAATCCTCAATTGAAAGTATTTGTGAGTCCAAAGAAAAAATCACTAAACTAACTAAAATTACAAGAAAATATTATATGAACTGTTATTTTTTTTTTATCTGATTTGTTAAGATAAAGGGATTCAATTTGCAAATTCTTTTAGGTCTCGACTAAAAAGAAAAAGTTAATTCTCAACAATAAGAACAGGATTGGGGGTCACTTTTTGTGTCAAATTTGTTATTTATAGCCAAGTTTAAGACATTATCTAAAAGCAAATTTGGGTGCCTCAAGACTTTTTGAGTCAAAGTCTGTGGGTAGATTTGCTCTTGCTTACCATGAAATTCAAGAAATTGCAAAGAGAGTGGCTAGAATCACACAACGGATGAGACAAAAATGACCTGAGGGTTATGACACTGAAAATGCTGTATTTGAAGTGATTAAACATGAACAATATCAAGAGCGACTGGCGTATATTAAAGGCAGCAAAGGCGATTCACCGGGGCGCTTTAATAAGAAACAAGCTCGAAAAGCCGAGTCTCCCAGTGACTTCTGTTCAGCACAATCGAAAGCTTTATTGATCGCCCTCGGTGCTAATAAGATTGGACGTAGCACTCCTAATGCCACCAGTATTCCTTTCCCACTAAATCAAGAGATAAAATTGGCATATGCATCCATCTTATCCCCACCTCTTACCGCCTATATGTGTCAGGCGGCAAACAAAGAGAGGCGGGCGAGTGGAAAAAGCAGCTCTGGGGAGTAGAACAGATACACCTAAAGGACTTATAGGGCTCCAGCTGATGCTTGTATGCGGGGGTTCCTTACAAAAGAAGGAGAGAGATGAGGTTTGTGATGGGCAGGCCATCACATCTACAGGGGGGGACAAAGGAGCAGGGTGACGAGCAGCCAGTGGACAGAAGGTCCATTTCCACTCATACAAAAGAACCGGGGAGATGAAGCAGATTAGTAGCTCTTTATTCCCTTTGTGAAGGCTCTAAATGATCAAATTTAGCCTCTTTTTTTTTCGCATCCTTTCCTCTTGTGTGTGTGTGTGTGTGTGTGTATTAGAGCGGGTAAATTCACACAAGACATCACAAGCTCGCTTATTTCTTTTTCCTTATCCACTCCACATCAGGGCATGCTTTGCCTTCACCCCCTCTTTCATACGCTAACTTTTTCTGAGGAGTAATTTATTCCTCCAGAGAAAGCATAGCTACAACAGCTGGTGTTTGAGTCACTTTCCTCTCTTTTTGCTAACCCCCAAATTTACAGTTTGAATGGCGAGGCACTCGGCTTAAAGCCTCTCATCACTGCAGGGATGATGCATTTCTGTGCGCTCCCTGAGCTGGAAATTACCCCTTTAAGTGAAAGACAAACCCTGTCGCTGCTGGACAATATCATCAGCCAGTCAGTCGGGGGCTTTTATTTGGCTGTCACATGATGCGCTGATGTTAATAACATCTCATGTGTTGTGATGTGACTTCTAGAGGCAGTTCCTCCTCCAATTTGCATGAACGGGTGTGAAGATTTAGTGAAAAGCTTGTACTCACAGGTCTCATCTGTGTCACTGTTTTCAAACCTTTGCATCTAGTGCCATCTACTGTTCGCCTCCCAGCACTACAGGGGATAAAATGGTGTTAAAGTGGACGTCAGAAAACTCAGAGGTTCAAAACCAATTTCTTTTTCACATGTAAGCCACTTCTGATGTCGTCTCTGGTTCAGAAGTAATTTAGCACAAGGACTGTTACTGTTGTGGCTTATAACCTGAATATGTTTGTGTGCGATGATGGCTTTTGAAGTTCTGACTCCAGCTGTAGTCCATGTTGTCTAAATAAACGTTTTTCCTTCCACTCAACTTTTCAGGAATATGCTTGAATACTGTATTCTGCCGACTTCTTTAACATTTTCCTTTGGTGGCTAACCCCCAGTTTGAATCTGATTTACTTTAATCTGAAGCTTTAATCTCACTTTTTTATGGAAATTTAATACGTTTAGTCTTGAAGAAGTTATTTTTTTTTTTATCTTTATTCATTTTAAAGATCTTTTTTTTAAAAAAAAAAAAAAGCAACATAGAAAACCTACCATTTTAACACAATAAGCAGAAACAACTTCTGATTCTATAGATCTGCTTATTAATGTGCTAGTGTTAAAGCAGATCAACAAGTGAGAAGCGAGGCGTGTTAACTTTATTAATAGAAAACAAACTATTTGTTGAATAAATAGTGCAGGGCTGTGAAAAAGTATTCCCCTCGCTTTTCCCATAAGGATTTTGGTTTCTGTGTTGTTGTTGTTGTTGTCATGTCACACTTAACTGTTTCAGATAATCAAAAAATGCAACACAAGCAAAGACAAAAAAGCATTCAAAAAAAAACATATCCATCTATCCAGTTGAACCGGTTTGTTATTGCACAGTTTAGGGGGTTTGAGGTCTATCATTTGGTTGAGAAGCTGGTTCCACTTTGGATAAGTCAGCAGTCTGTGAAATGATGGATGTATACATGGCCATATCCAGAGGTAGGTAACTACTTACATTTATAACTTTTTGAAAGCGAAGCTAGTTTTAGGAGTATTTTTACTGCAGTATCTTTGCACACTTGAGTAACTTCTGTATCCTGAAGTTGCTGAACTAACAATCACTGAAAGAAGAACAAACGTTTCAACCAAAAATGCATCAGACACATAACTTTTATATAAAGTGACAAGAGCCATTTCCTGTCTGCTAAGCCTGTGGTGTCATTTAGGGATCAAGAAGATACAATTAATTCCACATATTGTTTGTTCTTCTTGAATTTGTTATTTTGCACTTATGTTATTTATTTGTATTGACCTTCATTCGAGTTTTTAAAATAGCAGAATTTGCAGATTATTTTTTGTCTGTCTGATGAAATCATGTTAGAATATTAAATCAGATCACTCAGTACATCAAAAGCCTTTTTACTTTGTTACTCTTACATCTTTGACAGCTAGTTTTTTTATATATATAATAATATGCTAAATTAGTTGTACTTTTGGGTACTTTATCCACCTCTGGGCTTATCTTTTAATCTTAAATGTTGTGTTTTCATTCGCTTAAAGCAGAAAATTATGATAATTAACAGAAGTAAAGGTTTGAAAACATATTCAGTGTAACGAATCTATATAATGTGTTTGATTTAGTGGATTAATTTACTGAAATAAATAAATCTTTTAATAATATTCAAATTTTTCGAAAGGGTCGTTTTAGTTTTCGTCCACTGGGGGGCGCTGTAGCTGCCGTGCAGTCTGACGTTATTGCGTAAACGTCAATTGCCGAGTCATGGAGAGCTGTTGTTTAACACCTGACGCTACAAGGACGAAATGTGTTGGAGCTTTTATCCACTCGGCTGAGAGCAACAATGACAGAAACACCGCGTAGAAGAAGCTGAAGCTTCAGTTTGATACGGCTGTTTAGTTTTAAAACCGAGTGTTAGCGACAACAAACCGGTTAGCCTCCCTCCGGACGGCTAATCTCTGTTGGCGATAAGTGCAGTATCTACAATATATTATCTGACTTGGACGAGCAAGGTAAGGTTCATACATCAACAACAGCGAAACTAGACGTCTAATGTATCTGCAGAGCTGTAAATGCACCGTTGCTACTGATTTTTCTCAGTATACCGCAGTTTAAATGTGAACTGTTTCCATATTTTTATGCACGTTATCATAGAAGCGGCTCTCGTGAAGAAATGCTGCGCACTTTACTCTGTGTCTCTCTTTTCTTTGTTTCGAAAGAAAAAGGAAACTTATATAACATTTCTCTCCACGCAGCGTGCTATAAATGTCGGCATTTATTTCTGTAAATCTTATGGCAAAACCCAAACATTATGTATTAGAATTTGAATGCAGCATGACAGGGATTTAAAAATAAACATAAGTGGGTTAAAACACTGGAGCTGCATTGGATCTTCATCTTGCTTGTGTTCGACTTTTTAATTGAACGACTGAAATAATCAACTACCTGTCTCCTATTGTTTTTCTCTTACATCTGCTCCACGGCTGCAGTCATGGTGTACATCCAGAGCTACTGTGAGGGAAACATCTCCATCTCCCACACCTGGGTGGATTTAGGTATCTCCCCCTGCTTCCACTTCACCCTCATCTCCACTATCCTGCTCTCCATCTGCTTCTTCCTCGGCACCGTCCACTGCATCTGCTACCAGAAGTATGGCACCCGCATGGAGCCCAAATTCATCCCTCGCTCCCACCTCTACGGCCTCCAGCTGGTCCTCACCATTCTCCTCTTGCTCCAATTCCTGGCTGGGCTGGTGTGGCGAGCGGCCGACGGCGGAGAGCTCCCGGGTTACGTGGTGCTGTACGGCTCCTTCTCGATGCTGGGGTGGTCCTGGGCGTTGGGCCTGCTCTGGGTGGAGAGGCGTAGGGTCCCCCTGATGGACCGGACGAGGGGTCACAGCACCGCCCTGCTGGTGTTCTGGGCCTTTGCTTTCTCTGCTGAGAACCTGGCCTTCGTCTCCTGGTACAGTTCACAGTGGTGGTGGGCGCTGGAGACCAGTCAGCAAGAGGTGAGGCAAAACCTAGAAGAAAAGACTTTATTTATTTATTACTTTTTTGCATGTCCACAACCTGAAATCTTGTGTAATATCCATTTGTCACACTTAATCTGGTCATTATGATAAATCTCCTTTCATTGTCAGTCTAAAAGGCCAAAGGCTGGATATGTATTTGCTTTGTGCGCCACTCCTTTTCAAGGTACAAAACCTGCTTAACATGCAAAGCATTAAAAACAAACATGACGAAAGATGTTTCTCTTTTCTGCTGAGTCACATGACGAAAGATGTTTCTCTTTTCTGCTGAGTCATGCCTTCAGATTCTCATCTCTACATTTATCAACTGCCCTTTTCCCCCCTTTTTTTATAAAGAAAAAAGGGAACTATGACTCAGCTCCTGCCATGCTGAGTCAGAGTTAGTCAGCTCATAACCAAAGCTGCTTCTCTAATTTGTTGCCTGCTTATCTGTCTACTGTGTAAACACTTGTTTTTATTGAATCTCCCTATAATTAAAAAAGAGCTGCAGCTAATTGATTATTATTGTAGTAATTGATTATTCTATTGATTATTCCGATGATTAATCAAATAAATGATCAAATTTTTCATTTAACCACTTAAGCTTATTTTAGACAATATTAGAAACACAATTAAACATTAAAATAAACATATAATTCAGTTAATTTTTTAAATAAGGGGGGGAAACATTTACTTACTTGAATTGCAATAACGGTATTCCTTTTCTTTATTTATTTACATTCAGTCATATTGAATTACTATTACTATTATTAATATTTAACACCTAATATCGGGGTAGCTTGTCATTTCCCCTGGGGGATCCGTAAGATATATTCTTTTTTTATTCTATTGTATTCCTTCATGTTCTGATTGGAACATATTAACAGACAAAGAAGGTTATTTTGTTTTAATCTTTTTAAATGTATTTTTTAATTACCGCTTTGAGGATGATGTTCTTTCAGCCAATGGCCTATTTTGAGTCTGTATACTCCAGTTAACGATTAATTGCTTACTAATTTAGATTATTTCAACAATCAGCTAATCACGATTAATTCCGTTAATCCTTTCAGCCCTAATTTGAAGCTCATTCAGATGATAAGGAAACATCTACATCATCCATGTAGTTTAAGATGTTGTTGAATCTTTCAGGTGGAGTTTGCTCTCTGGGTGATCCGCTACGTCTGCACCGGGCTGCTCTTCTTCGTTGGTCTGAAAGCCCCCGGCTTGCCCCGAAAACCCTACATTCTCCTTATAAATGAAGACGAGCGGGACGTGGAAAACAGCACACAGGTAGGGAGAGTATGAGCAGCAAAACAAAGTTATTCAACCTTTTCTTAAAAAAATAAAAAAAGTTAAGAAAAGAAATCTGCATTTCTGTTCCATCCCCCTGAGTCCACAGCAGTCTTTTAGGGTAGGGATGGACATTTTTTCCACTATTATTTTTGCAAAACTTGCCCAAGTTCAATGTGCCAGAACTTTTGCATGGCCCTGTATGTCATGTTTTTTTTTTTCTGATTTTTAGAGCCTGTTAGGAAGACCAGAGGAGAACCAGTCAACCTGGCAAGGGTTCAGGCAGAAGGTCCGTCTGCTGGTTCCCTACATGTGGCCCCGAGGCAACATTGTCCTCCAGCTGCTGGTCCTCTTCTGCTTGGGCCTGCTGGGAGTGGAGAGAGCTATTAATGTCTTTGTACCCATCTACTATAAAAATATCGGTGAGTGAAGCCATGTGTTTTAGGTGTGTGAGATTTGAGCTGGATGAACATGTTTCTTTGTGACCCTTTTTCACAGTTAATGGGTTAACTGATGGCAGCAGCTGGCACACTGTGGCGTCCACAGTGGGTGTGTATGTTGGACTCAAGTTCCTGCAGGGTGGGGGAGCAGGTGAGTGCTACCTCTACATTTGTAAATGTTTAAAATCTCAGAGATTTCCTGATTCTGTTATGCATTTTTCTGTATCCTGCCCGTCCTTTTCTTCAGGTGCCTCCGGGTTCGTCAGCAACTTGCGCTCGTTCCTCTGGATCCGGGTGCAGCAGTTCACCAATCGGGTGGTGCAGGTCCGCCTGTTCGCCCACCTGCACTCGCTCTCGCTGCGCTGGCATCTGGGCCGCAAAACCGGCGATGTGCTGAGGAGCATCGACCGCGGCACGTCGTCAATCAACAGCCTGCTCAGGTCTGTGTTTGTTCACGCCGTGAAATAAACCAAAACCAACAAAAAAAAAAAAAAACAACTAAAATAAATCTTTTTGTTTTTTTCACAGCTACATTGTGTTTAGCATCTTTCCAACCATCGCTGATATTGTGATTTCCATCATCTACTTCGTCACTAACTTTAACGCCTGGTTCGGCCTGATCGTCTTCATTTGCATGACCTTATACCTCAGTAAGTGCTGCATGTTGAAGCGTAACCATGACAATGAAATGTGGCTACAGAGTCTGAAATTAAACTACTATGAAAAAGCATTTGCCCCTTGAATTTAATACCTGCTCCTGCCAGTTTTAGCTCACTCTTCATAGCAGAATTGTTTTAATTCAGCCACATTGGAATTTTATTTTTAGATCAGAGCATGTTGTGTTGCTTTTTGAGATCTTTTTGCCAGACAGATTCTATTTAATTTGTTTTTTGTTGTTTTTTTTGTATATTTACTCAGATTATGTTTGATTAAAAATCTGGTCTGACGATCTGAAATCTTTATAGTGAGGCAGAAAAGCATAAACTTGAAATCCGCATGGGGAACAAATACTTTTTTACAGCTCTGCATCTCCAAAACAATCTTAAAGAATGCTTAGGACGACTTTAATTATTTATGTCTTGTAGCTCTGACCATCATCATCACTGAGTGGAGAACCAAGTACAGACGGGACATGAATCTGCAGGACAACGCTGCCAAGTCCAAAGCCGTGGACTCATTGTTGAACTTTGAAACGGTATAATCAAATGAATGCAGATTATGTTATGATTATGATACAAAACAAAATGAAACAAATATTTGTATGCCTATGCCTTAAAATCCCCTGAGTCAAGTTTGTTCTCCTTTTGTCTTCTTAATAGGTAAAATACTACAATGCAGAGAACTACGAGGTCGGCCGGTTTGAAGACGCCATCTTGAAGTATCAGGTATGTGTGAGGTAGTGACTGCTTTTTCAAAGCAGTGTGATGAAAATAGTTTCTTTGAAAAGTTTTGTTTTACTTCGACAGGAGTCAAAATAGTTTTGTTCAGTCCTGTCGGACGGAATGTTTTTCTTCTGTCAAGATCGCTATCAATGCTAATCTTCACAGCCTGTGCATGCAAACTTTAGTGTATTTCATTGGGATTTTATGTGATGGACACAAAGTCGGGCTTATTTATGGGTAAATCGAAAATTATCCAGGATTTTTGTACATTTTTTACAGACCTAAATCTGAAAAGTTTGCTGTCCATTTTGATTTAGCTACCCAGTGTTGTCACAAGTCGTTTTATTGTCTGCATATTTTGTGAGTTACCTGAAGCAGCTTTAATTGTCTAGGAAATGAGAGGAGAGCAGATTTGGATGAAGTCTAGACTGTGACATTTATTTTCTGCTTTGTGTTTATTAATCACAATAAAACACAATAAAGGTTGCAGTTGTAATTGGACCAAAGGGTTTTGGTTTAATAGTTACACTAGAAACAAAAGCTTGGTATTTGAAGCTGCCGTGTTTTTAGAATTACACGCAAACTTAGACGAGGTATCCACCTGGGATTCAGGAGAATGATTATGCGTTCTCATAACATCGACTATATTAATCATGTCATATCTGCTCCTGTTTTAGGCTTCAGAGTGGAAGACTCAGGCGTCCCTTGCCTTACTCAATCAAACCCAGAACGTCATCATCGGATCTGGACTGCTGGCCGGCTCTTTACTCTGTGCCTATTTTGTTACAGAGGGGAAATTTCAGGTGCTGAATCGGTTTATTCCTGCCATATTCTGATGTATTTGTCTTCTTATTGTGACAATGGCAGCCTTCTGATTCTAGGTGGGAGATTTTGTTCTCTTCGGTACATACATCATCCAGCTTTACACCCCTCTCAACTGGTTTGGAACCTACTACAGGTAAAAATGAGGCTCTACTGGGCTTAGATATGTCCTTCTGAAACTGTTGTAAAATACTTTTTTGCCATTTTTTCCTGCAGAATGATCCAAAATTCCTTCATCGACATGGAAAGCATGTTCAAGCTGTTTGAGGAAGAAGAGGAGGTATGTTTGAAACTGCAGAGCATTTGGATCGGTGGTGTAGCGTTTCTTCTAAATGTTCTGCATGTTTTCTGCAGGTGAAAGACGAAGTTAATGCTGGAAGTTTGCAGTTCAAACTGGGAAGAGTGGAGTTTGACAGTGTCCACTTCAGCTACACCAATGGGTTTGTTCACATTTGCTTTCATTTTAGTGTAAAGTTGAGTACAAAGACTAAAAATACTAAAGGATTTTGATCATTTTTACAGAAAGGAAATTCTCAGGAATGTGTCCTTCACTGTTCTTCCAGGACAGACTGTTGCACTGGTACGGTGAATTTAAATAGGGAATTTCTCATTATTAATATATTTCATGTGCTCTCTTATGATTTCTTGTTTTTGCTCTCCTTTTAAGGTTGGACCATCAGGATCTGGGAAAAGTACCATCATTCGCCTGCTTTTCCGCTTTTATAATGTTCAGGGAGGCTGCATTCGCATAGATGGCCAGGATATCTCAAAAGTAAGAGTCTAGAATGACACCAGAATTCTTCAAAATGTTTTCCTACTTTTAAGGGCAAATATAATAAATTTCACAGCTTTTCATCTCAGCTTTTGCATGAATAAAATGTAAATTTACTCATGCAAATTCATACATTTGCACGAGTAAAACTCAAAAAATATGCAGGAAGTTTGAGCGAGGAGCACTGCCGAAAGCCGACCAAAGTTACGTATGTAAGGCAAAACCTGGGCATTAAAATATTGCACAATGTCAAATCTTGACATGAGTGTGAGCAAACCCACCAGCTTGAATTTGAATTCATTTGAATTTGTGGCCTGACACAGAGTCTGTGCTTTAATTTAGCTGTAGTTTATGACTACACACTTCAGTTGTCTTTGCCTTCTGTTTCCTCAGGTGAAGCAAACATCTCTCCGGGCGCACATCGGTGTGGTTCCTCAGGATACGGTGCTTTTCAATGACACAATCAGGGAAAACATTCGCTACGGTCGCATCACTGCATCCGACCGCGAGGTGGAGGAGGCAGCCATAGCTGCAGACATACATGATAAAATCATGACTTTCCCTGAAGGTAAGCCATTGAGCTTGCAGGTTACAATTCCTCCCCTTACTTCCTTCTTTGCTTTAAGAGTAATTTGAAAAAATATATATTTTTTTTTCTACTTGTTTTCACCATGTTGTGGTATTTGCAGGCTATGACACGCAAGTGGGTGAGAGAGGTCTGAAGCTGAGTGGAGGTGAGAAGCAGAGGGTTGCTATTGCCAGAACAATCCTGAAGGCACCTCAGATCATCCTGCTGGATGAGGTATCAGAGCAAAGTTATACTAAAATCGCCTTGAATAAAATACCAGAAGAAGTCTGTAGTTTTATAACCGAGTTTCTCTTTAGGCAACATCTGCTCTGGACACGCAGACAGAGCGCAACATCCAGGCCTCTCTGGCCAAAGTCTGCACCAATCGCACAACCGTCGTCGTAGCGCACAGGTAAGAGGAAAACGCAGAAATCAGAGTCTGACTTGTGTATGTTTCATGTCTGGATACAGATAGGGAAACAAAAAAGTATTGCCCTGGCTTTATTTGTCTCAAAGTTCCATTCATCCACCCATTTTTCAAACAATCTAATTTTATTTTTGGCACTAATGCACTCCCTTACTTTAAACAAAAAAAAACAGGTTGTCCACCATCATTGGAGCGGATCAGATCCTGGTGATCAGTGAGGGTCGGATCGCTGAACGAGGAGGGTAGGTTTCTCCCCTGATCCTGTCGCCAATGTGGATCAAATTTCCCTGAATCGGGATTAAATGTCAACCCTTTCTCGTTCCAAGGCATGACGAGTTGCTGTCCAAAGGAGGTCTATATGCAGACATGTGGCTGAAGCAACAGCAGGCCCACGACTCAGATTCCTCCTCAGATACCGAAGCAAAAGATCGCAAGTCTGAGAAACTACAGCCACCGTCCACCTCTTCAGCCCATCAGAGACATTGAATGTATTTATTGCTTGAGACAACAAAGTGTGTTTTTGTACTCTACTTGTCAGAGTTGATGCTTTATTTAAAAGTTATACTGAGAACACTGAATGACGTGGTGATGTTATTTATTTTAGGAAATGTCCATGCAATGTCAGGTCAGGTAGAAAAGGGAAGGTGCCTTTAAAGAACTGAGGATATGACACTACTATCAAATGTATAGAAATACACACTCATGTTAAAGCTCTACATGAGCTCTACCGTAAGCTCATGTAGAGCGTACATGAGCTTACGGTGCGCCCTATCAACATGGCATGTCGATGGGGCATGGAAAGGGAATAAATTAAAAAACCATTCACCTTAATCAAGAAATGAATAACTCAGTGCGACTGTTATGAATGAGAATGGGGTGAAGTACACGCTGTCAGGAATTTTCTTTTATTTGTCTGCATATACAATGTCAAGGTAAAACTTTTTAAGTGTACAATTCAATCAGTTTAGCATAGTGGGATATAATAATTGCTTTATTCTCATAATGGTTTACAGAAAAAGTCATGCATGACTACTGCTGTACCAACCGTTTCACACCGTCAGAATACACACCAACACAACTATTAGTTCTCAGTATGTGAAATGTAAACATACACTTTGTGATGATCTGTGTTATTTTAACTTTTTTTTTTTTTCTCCAATTTCTGACTTGTGGATCTGAAAATGTATACTTGGTTCTGTGGAAATTATAGAAGCGTTTGCCTTGGTATTATAAACAATAAAAATATTTTTCACAATCTCCGGGCTCTAAATGAAAAACATAAATTTCCATTAGATTTTAATGAGAATGTATTACCTTAAATAATTACTGGAGGATAAGGATTTTAAGCTTTAAGAAAAAAAAATGTGATGCGCTTTGAAGTTTGTTGTGGGTGTCGGCCGTTGAAATAAAAAATAGTTTCTGAATATCTCTTCATATAATAAACTCAAATTTGTAAAAACCTTAACATTAAAATACATAAGCACAGAGGTCAGAAAGTATTTTGGTAAAAGCAGGTCATGCCTATTTAAATGATATTTTATGTCTAATAGGGAGAAAAGATAAATGTCAAGGATGTGGAAAAAAAGAAATAGAACATGTATTGATGAATTGCAAAACATGAACCTGAAAGGGAGAAATTGAGAAGAATGGTTGGAAGGACATGACAGGAATGGAGTCTTAAAGGAATATTAGGAAATAAAGGAAACATATTGGATGTTTACAGATTAAGATAGATAGATAGATAGATTTTATTACAGACTCAGAGTCCAGATTACATACAAAGGAAAGCAAAGACAATAAAAGAATAAAAAGTACAATAAAAAAATAAGGAAATCATTATTTATCTTCAGAATACAAAGTTAAAAAATAGAATTTAATAGATGTAAAATAATGTTGCTACGCACTCATGTAGCCACAGTAGGTGGCGGTATGCACCTTACAGTTGCTTGCGATCCGCCATTATAGATACGAAGAAGAAGAAGTATTTCTGTACGGTCTGGGTTCCGTACTCCTGTGTACGCAGCGCCCCCTGCAGTCGATACTCCTCAATTTGCCTGAAACGAAAGCAAACACAACACCAGGCGGTTTAGTCGTCACTGGCTGTTTTCTGTCAGGGCGTGTTTTCAAGCCAAGTTAAGCTTGGGAGGGAGGAGGCACCAGGCCGAGCAGACTTTATTTCTCCTCCAAATTCAACCTACAGATGTGTAATTTACAGTAACTATGGATTTCGACGCGTTATTTAATGAAAACACGTTTCAGTTTTCGGACTTCCAGGAGTTCACGGTATGTCGATGAGCTAGAGTCATGCTAGCAGATGCTAAGCTCGTTAGCTTGCCGATGTGAGTGACATATAACGCGGATTGCCTTATATGGCAGGAGATAAAATTGCGAAACTGCTATTCAACAAGTTTGGACTCAAATTTAACACTAATTATTGCTATAAAATTAAAAACAAGATGCCATAATCTTGTAACTGGTATTTCTTAGCGGGTAATGGGTGTTTATTAGCTGTTAGCCTAGCACGCTAACTAGCGACAGAGTCTGGGTTGTGGTTAATTGTTACAGCTTCCTCTACACTGCTGCGGTGTAAAGGGAACACATATGTTTTTAAATCGTTAGCTTTATCAGCTAATGTCGACTTTAAGCTGGTTTTGTGCTTTTTAAGTGATGATTTTTGTCATTTTGCATTGAATAAAACATTATAGCTCATGCTCTTATTGCAGTTTCTTCCTGGACACCAAAAACTGAGCGAGCGAGTGAGAAAAAGACTGTATTATGGCCTGGACAAAGATGTTTCACTAGATGCCCTTTCTTGCCCTGTTACAGGTGAGTGTTAAGGCTTAGCATCGCAAAAGGGAAATTCCATATTTTTACCTACCATGAGTTTTTAGTCTTCCCCGGAATACCTGGACTCTTCAAACTACATCTAGATGAGTCTAAACTAATACCAAAAACGACTCATCTCAAAACTCATTATTTTCTAACATTATTATAACGTTAGGTGTATTGTGTGCTATTTTGCAATTGCACGTTGGTTTATGTCATTAGAGGCCATCATATTGATTTTGTGCTTCCAGATATTGCTGTTGAAATCTTCCAAAAGTCTGCCCCGAGCCCAATCCGAAAGCTCCAGAAGAAGTATGCTGCTCATGTTGCAAGGTTAGTTCTTTCCATAATATCACTTGTTTCCAAGTATTACAGCCTGTTGTCGTTTTGACCTAAAACATATTTCTCTCTTGGCTTAGGGAGGCTTGCATCTCTCCGTGTGCCATGATGCTGGCTTTGGTTTACATAGAAAGACTCCGACACAGAAACCCCGAGTACCTGCAAAAGATCTCCTCATCTGACCTTTTCCTGATCTCGATGGTATGCACGTCGAAGGCTGGGGGCGGGGGGTCATGTGTCGTTATAAATACCAAGTAGCATTATTAATAGCGTGTGTGAATTTTAAGGCAATTTTAAATGTTCTCTCTGATTGTTTTCCAGATGGTTGCCAGCAAATACCTCTATGACGAAGGTGAGGAAGAGGAGGTTTTCAATGATGAGTGGGGAGCAGCTGGGAAACTGGACGTCCAAACGATCAACAACCTGGAAATGAGTTTCTTGAATGCCATTGTAAGTGAGACATGGTTTGTGTGTGTGTGTGTCTCTGTGTGTGTTCATGTTTTTCTGTATGTATGATTTATCTTGATTTGTGTTTTTATTCCCCAGGAGTGGAGCCTCTTCACAGAGCCAAAGGACGTCTTTGATATACTCCGGCACCTGGAAACAAGGTGTGTACATTTTAATCTTAAAATGTAAAAAAAAAAAATGTCATTCTCAGTAAGTAAAGTTAATATCAGTTTAGGTTGGAATTTATTGTGACATTTTTGAATGTTTTACTTCTTGTTGAGCCATGAGTAAAGATTGCAGAAGCATGAACTCATTACAGTTTTTGGGGGTGACTGTTGTTTGCAGCATTGCGGAGAAGCAAGGAATGAGACGTGGCTGGTTCACCTACACTGACCTGTGTGTGCTGCTGGATCACTCCGCATGGAGTCACGCCCTCGCTGCCATCTATCAGCACTTTCTAAAGGTTAGAAACCTGTTTAGAAGGGAACAGTGGAGTCAAAACAGAAGAGGCTTTTAATGCAAAGAGAGTAAATTTAGATTTCCCATGTGTGTTTTTAGGTGTCCTGTATGCTCAGCCTGGTGTATCTGACTGGTGTAGCCGTTCTTATTGCTAGCAGTGCTGTTGTTCACCAGCTCAGTCTGTGCAGAGGCGACCAATCCGCGCCTCCTTCGCCAAACGAAATCGGCCTCCTCCAGACCCCCAGTCTCAGCCCAGAAGCAGCCACGCCGGCCCACCGCCCGCCATGTTGTGTTCTGACCAATAAGTCACTGAACGGCCAAACCACTTTGCTTGAAATCAGCCAGCAACACAGACCGAACGATTCCCCGATGGGGTCTGCAAAAAACTCTGTTTTGTGTCTGTGGGGTTCTCTGCTGGCCTCTGTGAGCCGCGTGCCTCCTGTCAAAAATCCCAACGCGGAATCTCCCCGAGCCTGGCCGTCTTCCTCCTTCGACTGTTCCGGCTGTCTTCCAAACCTTCCTCATCTTCAATGTGTGCTTCGAAACACCTCGGCACTCCCTCGCCACGGTCCTGTCAAACCCCATTCTCAGTCAACGTGGTTTTCCTCCGGCCTGATGGGAGCCGCAGGATCAAGTCTGGACTCACACTTTGGGGCGTTTCCAACTGTAGATCTGTTGCCGTGCCGACCTGAGGCTCTGCTTGTTCCCGGCTAGAGAGGCGTCACCCGTTGTCATACTGGAAACATCCCTGGAAACCGTAAAAGCTTTTGTTTTCATGACTCACCGCTGTCATCTTGTTACGAATGCAGACGCAAAGTGGCACTTTTATTTTTACTGAGGCGCTCTTAAGGGTGACAAATCTGCTTTTTCATATTGGGATGAACAAGATTTCTTCTGAATGTCTTGACTAATACATGACAAAAAAAACAAAACAAAAGATGGTGTCTGATCGGGGAGGTTAGCGTATTTGTTTAAAGGTTGCTAAGCATATCTACAAGAAAGCTTTCCAGCGAGCGCTTATTTTACTAGCTTTACAAGGAGGACGAATTTAACCAGCATGGGCTGTTTCCTAAGTTTTCACTTTGCTCATGCGTACTCTGTGTTACCATTTGTTTGTTCCTGTATCAGTTTGGGTCAGATTTTGGTCAAATTTGCTGCAAGCACTGATTTGTTTTGTTCAGGGTAAGTAGTGGGGGTTCAGTACCTGCAGAGGAAAGTGTCAAAAAGTGGAAGTAGACTACTGAGTGGAAGCTTTATCTGCATATCCAAATGCACCTGTCACTTGTTTCATTGAGATTAAAGACATGCTGTTTCCTCTACAATATTTAGCGTTTCCTTCTCTTATGCACCATATTTCATGTTGGTAATAATCCCCGTTGAAGGTCAGTGTTGGAAGATTTGGCCTCTATGGGTTTTGTAGCAGGTTTATTGCCTCTGTGTCCAACATGTTAGAAGGCTAACTGAAGTGTTGTTTTTTTTATGCAACCTGGAATTTGCACATTTTGCTGAAATACACCACTTGTTTTTCTTATTTTATTGCTGCTTTGTTTCCATTTAAACACCATGGAAAAAGAAAAACGTATTTTTATGTGCAATCAAGCAAGAAATGGGGGAAAAATACATTCAAGGTTTGGATTTGATAAATTTTGGAGCAGAAAAACATTTAATTTTGTAAATGGTGTAAAAAAAAAAAAAAGGATGAACCCATAATTAATAAATGCTTTTATAAAAAGTGTTTTATTTTTCTTTGCATTTATTTGAAGTTGAACTCTTAATATTCCAGCGTTTATTATATAAAGCAGTGTATTTGTAGCGACTTAAAGTCGTCAGAGCTGATGAGATGACGTGAGTAACCTGAGTCCTACTGGTGCAGTAAGGTGGAGGAGCTGTGATGTGTGATGCTGTGGGCTTGATTCTCTTCCTGGGAACCTTGTTACAGTGTCAGAAGAGTTGAAAGCTAAACGGTGCAATCTCAATGGTGGTTTACATGATTTCATGTAATAAACACACCCTGCTCAATAAATGTTCTCAAATTACGCAGGTCATCCAGGAGAGACAATGGGAGCAGAAGGACACAATGTCCTGAAGGACAAGAAAGCAGATGTCTAGATTTGAGATAAACCAGACAGTCCCTCCTCTTGAACCCATGCCAGCTTCCTTTTCTCTTCCCCTCCCCCCTTTCCTCCGCCGCCACCAGCCAAACACATATCACTCTGCAGCTCCTAATATAGACCCAACTGGTTTATAGGAAGGGGTAACAAACCAAACAGTCCCTGTCATTCGAGACCTGCTTTTTTTCCCATGGACAAGCAGGATAATGGAGCCTCTTTCACAGGTTTGTTTGTTACTGAGCTGCCGATGAAAGGGATCATTTACAGAGGTTGGATTTTAAGGTCTTTAGAAAATACTTGCGTTGTGTTGTAGGTGTCGTGTTCACCAGAGGAGCCGAAGGTGAAGAAACGAGGTACGTTTACAAGGACTGCTCTACTGCAGTTGTGCACATGCAGGCATTTGTATATTTCGGGGTATGTGTAGTGCGTCACATATTGTATGCACGCGTCTGTCTCCGTGCTGATGAACTGCTGGGTTCTCCTAGAGGCTGATACCACGGTCTACCTGAACTTCATGAAAAGTCACACTTGCTACGACGCCATTCCAATCAGCTGTAAACTGGTCATATTTGATACAACATTACAGGTAAGCGTAGACTTTTCCAGTAGAAACGGGGACGCAAGGGCTTCTCAATCTGAAGCGTATATAACGTATAAAGTTAGATTTTGTTGATATCAGGGTGCTTAAGAACTGCATAAAGCTCAAAATCCTTAGAATTCAATGAAAAATCCTTTATTCATTCCAAAGGAAGATTAAATGTTCTTGAAACTCATATTATCCAAGTATCTTCAAAACGTTGTGGATGAGGATGCTGTGGGCAGGAAGGATTTCCAGTAGCAGTCAGTATTGCAGCTAAACTGAAGAGGCCTCTGACTGAAGTCTGTTGCTGTGTAACAATCTTGTTACTCAGTGTTCAGGTTGCAGTAAAATGTCCTGGATGACAGCATCAGTTGTTGACAAGCACTTCTAATCCACCTCATTTGCTTTTGTTGCTCCCTTATAAATCTCTGTCTGCCACCATTGTTGCCATGGTTATATATCATATAACTGTCTGAAAGTTAAAAAAAGAGGGAAAATCCTTCCAGCTGCACAGCATCCAAAATCAGAGGGAATAATCGACAACAAAATGTAAACAAAAGTCTAGAAAAAGAGCTACTCCATATACAATAATGATAATAATAATAATAATAGTAATAACAGATTGTCATTTCCATATTAGCAAATGAGCTGGGAACACTGAACATTTTATTCCAAACCAAAACAGGAGACGTTTATCAATTCTTTATCAATATCATAATATTATGCTTTTAAAGAAACCTGTTATCCCTGTTTCTATACAAACTCTAACATTCAGGTACCATTTTAACTAAAAAGTGCTTGACTATTTAGCTTTCCAGTAAACTGCTGAGTTAAAATCCAGTTATTTCGCTGCTTCACGTTCATCAACGCTTAGCATCCGTGAACAGGTATTCCAGCCCAGGGAGGTTGGACCGCATTCTTCTTTCCTGTTCTGACAGCCGAAGCAGCACATTAAGATTAAGATCTGAGGAATAAAAGTATTTCATTTGCTCAAGCTAAGCTGTGATGCTGGTATCTGGCTTCACACTCTATGCCACCTCTTTCAAACCTTCTGTTGACTTTGGTTCTGTTGTCTCCAAAGGTGAAAAAGGCCTTTTTTGCCCTGGTGGCAAATGGCTTGAGGGCTGCGCCGCTCTGGGACAGCAAGTTGCAGAGATTTGTGGGTAAGGCCTGTGTTTCCCCGTCTACGGAGTTGCTTACTGTTGGTTTGTGTAAGAACAGGGGTGTAACTCCGTTTCTTCCACAGGTATGCTGACTATTACTGATTTCATCAACATACTCCATTGTTATTACAAGTCACCAATGGTGAGCATGAATATACGACAACTTTAGTAACTCAACATTGGTGGAGGTTTTGTTGTTTGTCACCGTTTTACACAAACATTATCTACAAATTAGGACTTGATATTTAACTGCTGAGTTAGTGTTTGTTTTAAACTTATGTTTTCTGTTCTTGGATCGTAATTTTTACTTTTTAAATTGATGATTGTAATTTTACATTATTGCATCTCAACTCTGGGACTGTAAAGACGGGCGCAAAGAGTAAAACAAAGTTGCATAAAGGGAAGAGCGGGAAACAGAGTTAGCATTACTTATTTGCTCTTGTTTCCTCCCAAAGGTCCAAATGTATGGACTGGAGAGCCATAAGATTGAAACGTGGAGAGGTGATTCCCTTCAAAGTAAATAACAACCACTAACAATAACATTATCTTGAAGCTACAATCTCGCTGAATATCAAATTGAGCTCTCCCTGTTTTTTAATCTAGATGTGTACTTAAAGTCTCCAACTCAGTTCCTTATCAGTATTTCTCCGCAGGCCAGGTGAAAACAAAAACTCTTCTTAGAGCAAATTCTCACGGACTTTTCCGCAGAGCATCAAATTCCTCTCTTGCGTCCCCTTTTCCTGTCCAGCCTCTTCGATGCCATCTATTCCTTACTCAGATACAAGATTCACAGACTGCCCGTCATCGACCCGGAGTCGGGAAACGTTCTCCACATCCTGACTCACAAGCGAATCCTCAAGTTCCTGCACATATTTGTGAGTTAGCTCTCTCTGCATTATTGCTGTTATTTTCTGAAATAAAACAACAAAACCAGAAGGACTCTGGATGGGGACAAAAACATATTTTTCACAGCACTGTACTACTTTATAGTTTCCGGATGTATTTTCAGGAAAAAAAATTGCCCAAGCCTGCATTTCTAAAGAGGCCGGTCCAGGAGCTGGGCATAGGGACGTTCAGGAACATTGCTACTGTCCACCAAACATCATCGCTTTATGAAGCCCTGTCCATATTTGTGGAGCGGCGAGTGTCAGCGCTCCCTGTGGTGGATGGGCAAAGTATGCTTTTTAAAGCCAACATTTTACATCTCCTTGATATTATCGGCTCTTTAGACTGTATCAGCATTCAGCTGCTTGTTTTCACAGGCAAAGTGGTGGCGCTCTACTCCAGATTTGATGTCATCGTGAGTACAGCAGAAAAGATTTGATCTAAGGCTCTGATTTCGGCCTTTCTGGACCACTGTTTGCTGACTTCTTTTTTTTTCCATAACAGAATCTGGCAGCCCAGAAGACCTATAACAACCTGGACATGACGATGGAGGAAGCCATTCGCGGACGCACGTGTTGCGTTGAGGGTGTGATGAAGTGCTATCCAGATGAATCTTTAGAAACGGTCATAGATCGGATAGTTAAAGCAGAGGTTCGTGTTGTTTAGGCTTGTGTTTTGCCATCAGGTCAGTCGATCAGGTGTTTAAAAAAACAACTTTTTCTTCTTCTTCCAGGTCCACCGGCTGGTTCTGGTGGACAGGTTGGACGTTGTGAAGGGCATTATCTCTCTGTCTGACCTCCTGCAGGCTTTGGTCCTTACACCTGCAGGAATCGATGCTCTTCTATCCTAGGAGGAAATAAAAGAAGTTCCTCTTTTCTGCTTTTCTGCCTTTGCAGGCTTGACGTCTGGCAATGTGCAAGTGCAGGTACGCTCTGACGTCGTTCCACTCCCTTCCACTCTTAGCAACAACCGTCCACCATCTTACTTAGTTACCATAACTATGGTGTATGGTCTTTATTCAATCCCCTTCAGAAGTGATCTAAGATGATGTTTACATTTCTAAGGTGAAAAATATAGAAACGTTCAAAGGGTATGAATATGTTTGGGATGCACCAGATGTAGTTTGCAATGTTGATTTGTGTCTTTTAGAGGATGAATGAAAGGAGAGGAGATTACCAGGCTGTGCCGTTTACAGTAAGATGATGAGTGTCTCCAATCCCATTTCTCATGAGGCTCCCCACACTGACTCAGTTTGCACAACGTGATCAATATGTTTACTCGCTGTAATCCTGTGTTTGTATTAAATACACGTGAACAGATCTAGCTGTGTGCGTGTGTTTTTTATTTTATTTTTTTTATTTTATTGAATCGGGGTTTGTGACATGTTCACGCTGACTTATTGCTTTGTCATAAGCAGCCAGCAGGAACCCTGACCGCATGGTGCCTCACTCTTGCTTTCTTTAACCCACTCTCTTCCCCACTTTACACGGTAAACAAGAAGCACGTGACCTTTTTTCCCCTTATCTGTGATGACGCTGATGATGCCGCCGCCCATCTGTGCTCCCACCGTAAGGACGTCAAGTTGAAATGATAAGAAGCTACAGCGGAAGTAGGTGTTTTTGAGCAAATGGGAATCAAACACAATGTCAACGATCCATTTGCTTGAAAGAATATTACATCGTGATATATTTGAGTGTTTATTAATTTTTTTTATTTTCAGTCAATTTAACAATTAATCCCAGATGGAAATTTAATAAAAACAAATTAATTAATTAATAACTTTCTGGTGCCGTTGTTGCTTTGTAGTACGAAAAAAGTCGAATTAAATTTGTTACCTGGGTTCAAACTGCCAAATTATTAATTAATAAATTGTGATATGTAAAATATTCATCTTGCTTTTGTTGTCCAAATAATTTTCAATATATTTCTGCTAATTATAAGAAACATGTTTTAGATCCACACGTACTGCTGCCACAGAAAAATAAGGAATAATAATAATAATAATAATAATAGTTTTTGTGATTATTTAATAATATAATTTCAATTAAATACATGGTATCTATATCAGCAAGAAAATGTGTAACGCATATTTATTTTACCAATTAACCTTTTGTTTTGGAATTTATGAAGAAAAAAAAACATATCTGTTTTAAAATTTGTAAGTAAATAAACGCTGTTTTGCTTCCATAATTTTATTAATGGAAGAAAGTCGGAATAATTTTTTTCGTTGTCCCTAATCCTCTTCCGTATGGGACACTGAATTTTTTTTTTTTTTTCCGCACACTGAATTTTTATTTTTTATTTTTTTGGGACACTGAATTTTTTTTTTTTTTTCTGGGACACTGAATTTTTTTTTAAAATTTTTTTCCGGACATTGAATTTTTTTCATTATTATTTTTTCGAGACACTGATGTTTTTTTTTTGTTTTTTTTTTACATGAGAATTCAGAGATTTTTTTTTTTTTTTCTGGGCCATAATTTTTTTTTTCAGTGGCCCTAATCCTCTTCCGTATCTTCCGTAGATTTACTTTTGAATTTGTATACGTTTAAAGCATCTTGCCAGCATAAGAACCTTTTCTTAAGTTTAGCTTTAGCGTCTTTTATTTTGAAGGAGTCATTCGGAAGCTGTAATTTTTCATTTAGCGTGTTGTCTTGACAGCGACCGTTCCATATACCCCGTGATCTCCAAAACAACATAACAAAAGTGGGGGAAAAACATGGCGAGCGGAGAGGAGGCCACAAAACGCCCCTTGTTAACCTCCTCTTCCGTCGGCCTGGAGGACCTGTTCCCTGCCGGGACCTCGGAGCAGGCGTGCGGGGACGGGAACCCGGAGCTCGACCGCTTGCGGGAATGTCTCCAAGCTTGGCTATCGCCGTACGAGCCCCTGCTGCTGTGGGTGCAGAGGCTGCTGGTCTGGGAGAGGCCGCTGTATAGCGTCTCAGCCGCCCTGACTCTTAACACTTTATTCTGGTAACGAATGAGTCTCTGTTTATCCACGTTTTAGCAATAAAACATCTTTTAATCGCATTTTAAGCTGGTGTCAGCGTAGGTAGCACGAATAAATGTCAAGTGAAGTTAGCTAATCCCACGTCTTTAGCCTAATGCTAACTTAGCTTGTAATTTAAATACAGTTAGCACGGAAAGCTTTAGCCGTGTCTGTTGAGTAAATAAATAAGTTGTTTCCTAATGAAACACCTGCTGCTGCTCAAACAGACATTTCTTGTCCTGCTGCGTGTCGGAGCTGTGGACCAGCTGTCCGTGTCAGACTCGCTGGGCACCGACATCGTTAATGCATCAGCAAGTTATAAGGATCTGTTTTTGGCTCCACAGGCTCCTATCCTCCACTTCCCTGCGGCCCCTGTTCCTACTGAGTGTGTCCCTGCTGGGCCTGATGCTGCTGGAGAGATGGAAGCCCAAGTTACCCATCATTACAGGTGAGCTCAGGTGTAACTACTGTTATTACTGGCGGTCTTTTGGACCTGGTTCTAGGCTGTTTCACTGTGTTCATACTCCACAAGGCAATAATTTATCTGGGTAATGGCTTGGAACCTCAGGCGGATGTCAGGGGTCCAGATTTTTCACATTGAGGAAAATTCGTGGTGATAGAATTTGTATCATCTCAATTAAATGTTGTCGAAACTCATATCATCCACATGTCTTCAAGAGTATGGAAGGTGATGCTGTGGGTTGGAAGGATCTGTATGAGAGTCTCATGTATTGTGGAAGAGAGACGTTAGAGATATGATCCTTGCCCATTCTGATCAATGCATGAAACATCCTTTTCAACTCCTCTGGAAGTTAAGGTTGTGGTTCAAGTTTTAAAAAATGTGGGTTTTTTTAACTTTGGAGTGGCTAATCAGCTGTAAAAACAATATTTCCTTGCCATGGTTGCACCTCAGAAGTGTTCGAAAGTAAAAAAAAAAATGCAAGCGCAAAGAATTGATGGGATCATTGCGCAAACTAATTAACTGGGACTTGTCATCATTTTTTAAGTTTTTCCTTTCCAGTAGTTAATGCTTGTAATCCACTGTAGTTACTTAATTCCCATATCTAAAAGAGAGAAACATGTAGTAAAAGCATGCAAGACAAAAATTAAAATCCTGATTTTGAAATGTCCAGCTTTAATTTGAGTTCATAAAGTCTCGATAATTGTGATCAGGAAGAAGTTGAGGGTGGAGGGGGGGAATAAGTGTGAAAGCTTAGAGACTTAAACCGACACCCTATGACTGGATTTAAAAGAGTCCTTTGAAGAGCATTGTGAGTCCACCACTGTGACTTTAGTGTAATTGTATTTAAGAAGTGTGTTTGTTAAAAATAAATTATTTATCTAACAATGAATCATATTAAATGCACCAGATTAAGGCAGCGTTGTACTAAGATAAAGGAATGATTCTTGATTTCTGATTTGAAAATAAGAAATCTGGATAAAACTAACTTCGAAGGCACCTATCTGTAAAATTAAGACATTTTTCATGTTTCTTCTTTATCCCTACAGTCCAACATGCTGAGGCTGAACCTGCACAAAGGTCTGCTTAAAATCACATTTTCTGTGTGTTTTCAGTTTTTCCTTTTAGAAAACAATTTTTCGTTTTTGTCCTCCGCTTCTGTCAGTGCATGAAGATGATGGCTTAGTTCGTTTATATTTCAGGCTGCAGGTTAAGGCAGATTTATTTTCTGCACAGGTGTTAATTTCCTCTTTCTTTGCACGCCTTCTTTTTTTTTCAATTAAAGCCCAACTTTGAGTTCGGAGCATCATCTGCTCAGCGTCCCGGAGCTCAGCCACCACCTCGCCGAGAGCTACCTGACCTGCTGCTTGTATCTGCAGGAGACGCTGCAGTACAAACGCAGAAACCATGGAAGGGTGCGCACAGACACTCAGTCCATTTTAACCAAGGGAATTTGTGTAAATAATTATAAAAACGTTGGTTATAAAATCATTTTTCTGCTTCCCAGTTCTGTGTGATGATGTGCAGCGGCTGCTTTGTACTCTCTCTGGTTGGACATTATGTGCCAGGAATCATGATTTCATATATCATAGGTGAGTCATTTTGGGTCTAATTGTCATGCAGAAACACAGTCGAGCTGTCTGGTTGTCGTGACGAACCGCCTGCAGGATAATGAGCAAATGCAGTGTTGATAACAATCCTGTTAATAGAAAAAACCCATTATGTGTACAATGCAGCTTTTAAACTGTGATTTCCTTATAGATCACTTATTATACATGTCTGTCAACTTTTATTTTCACCCCTGGTAAAGATGTGTTAGAAACCCACTGTGAGAGTGTTTAGGAACTTTAGTCATATATGACAGAGGTCCTATTTCGTATCTTCTCCTCTAAATGGAGAAACAAGCAAACATGCCTTCAAACTAAAACGTGTGTCAGTTTTCATAAGCTTTGTGAAAATATCCACTTGCCTTAATTGCACAGTCAAATCAATAAGAGGCTGCTTACTTGGCTTTATCAGGGGTTGTTATAAATTCAGGAGGCGCTGTTGGCATTTCCCTCCCTTCTCTGCAGCATCTTGTGCAGAAAGCCATTTTAAAAATAAATCTGTGAATGTTTTTTCTTCATGTGTGCCTATTCTCAGCCCTAAGCGTGCTGCTGTGGCCCCTGGTGGTGTATCATGAGCTGATCCAGAGGATGTACACCGGCTTGGAGCCGATCCTGATGAAACTGGACTACAGCATGAAGGGCGACACCGAGCACCGGAAGCACGACAAGAGGAGTGAGTGTTTGTTACAATGTAGCGGTTAACTTTTTTTCTTTTCTTTTTTTTTTACTCTTTTCTGATAGAGTATCATATATTATTTATTGCATTTATGTGTTTAAATACTTTTTCCACAGAGGTAAAAAAGGAGCTGGAGGAGGGGGGTGAGCCCAGAGCAGAAACAGAAAGTGAGAGCGAGGAAGAGGAGGAAGAATTGTCCTGCTTTGCTCCAACGGTATGGACTCATACTACACAGAAGCTATATATATATATATATACATATATATATATATATATATATATATATGTATATATATATAGGATTGTTGAAGAAAGCAGGAGAAAATTGGAACTTGGATATATTTTATGCTGAAATCAACTCAATTGTGAAATTTAGGGGTATGGTGAGTGTCTTCATTTCGAGTGTTTCAAGTACTACTACATTCCTGCACCTGGAAGGTGTGTGAAGGTGTCATGTGTTGTAATTAGTTTCAGGATTCTTCCTAGATCAGATTCAGAGTGCTTAGCAGTTGTTTGAGCTCCTGGATTCATTTACTTTAAGTCTCACTGATGTTGCAACCCGGCGTCACCACAGAAGAAGTATTTTCTTTTTTTCCGTCAAAAGTTTAAGGCGAAGACGAGATTCACGTTTAAACTTCAACTAACTTTTTTTCTTTTTCTTTTTTTTTTGCTCGTGTTATTGCAAGGTGGATGTGAAAACGACAGCTCTGGCAATGGCCATCACAGACTCTGAACTGTCGGATGAAGAAGCGTCAATATTGGAGAGCGGAGGCTTCCCGGTCTCTAGAGCCACCACGCCTCAACTAACTGATTTCTCTGAAGGTAAGTCTGACTCCTTCAGTCAGTTCTGCAATTATTTTAGTAATTAATTAATAAGTCAATTATTCTGACAAAGAAAGATATGTTTGCTTCTAAGGAGGAACTAAAAATCAGGTTGGTAGAATTCTATTAAGTAGTGAGAGATTTGTGTCACTTCTCTGATCCAGACCTGGACCAGCAGAGTTTCCACAGTGACCCGGAGGAGGCCTACCTGCGGGATCTTCCTGAGTTCCCCTCCATTGAGGAGTTCCCTTCCATAGAGCACAGTCTGCTTCACTTCCCCCCGCGAGCTCAGGGCGATGGCGGCCAGTCGGAGAAGGAACCGCTGAGCCCCGCCACGCTCCTCATCCAGCATCTAGCGTCGCCTCTGCACTTTGTGAACACGCATTTCAACGGACACGGACGGCCACCGGGGGGCGAGGAGGGTGCCCTGCCGGCAGCGGGGGTAAGGGAAGAGGCGGAGGCGAAGGCGGCGGTGAGTCAGGGCACGCAGCGCTCCTTGGAGGCTCTGAGCGAGGAGATAGTGAGCACGGCCATCTCCACCGTCGTGCAGAACACACTGTCGGCGCTGCTGCGCTCCGGCGAGGACCCCTCCCTGGCCGACTTCCTCCCGACTGAAACCCTACCGGGCGCTCTGGAGTCACCCAGCCAGTCCGCCGACACTACAGTGGGAGTCCCGGATCCGGACAGAGACCCGGAGGACGGGGCTACGACAACGGAAAGCGCAGCTGGCGAAGAGTACCCGGATGACACTCTAGTAGCAACTGAGGAAGAGGACTTTGAGCTTTTGGACCAAAGCGAACTGGAGCAGGAGGACGAGAGTCTGGACACAGAGGGGGCGGGGGCGGGGGCAGATCCAGACGCACCTCAGCAACCACAGTCATAGCCCCACTGGTCCCCCTTCCATCTGCTTTTGTTTTTATTTGTACATCATATCCATAAAAAACCCAAATATATATGTCTCTCTCTCTCACTATCTATCTATATATATATATATAGATATATATATATTTAGATATAGATATGTATATCTATCTATCTATATATATATATATAAATGCATTAGTCCTGCAGTTTACTAGTGAGACTCCATTCAGTAAAACAAAACTCTACTGTACCTTTTAAAGGGGACATATAATGGGATATTTTATTTAAGAATTACCCATTCTAGTGTGTTTACAGTCGAACTTCTTCTATTCTCTTTGCTACTCCCAATATCCTTTAATTTAAAAATTAAAAGCTGGTTCTGATTAACCCGTAATTGATGCAAAGTCTGGCATTAAATTAGCTCAAGTTGGAAAATTGTTCCAGTCTTACAGGTGGGAAGCAGCCAGCACTTTGTAGAAAAGTTTAAATTTATAACATGTTCAGGTAAAATCCCTAAATGTTCCCCTTGATATACAGTGCTAGTCAGAGGTTTACTCATCATGGGAAAGAGTTTTGTCAGTCTTGTTCTTTTTGTGAAGTTAGAATCACACTACTGTTCTCTTTTTCTTAAAGAGAACAGGAAGAAGCTTGAATTTTTTTGTAGATTTTTTTCTAATCCACGTTTATATTTTTTTAAAGTGATTGTCATGGAGGGGGGAAAAAATCAAAAAATTGCTTCTGCGTAGCCCGTTTCTCAACTGCTGCAATAAATGAGACACTAATACGCCAATATCCATGTTGTTACATAAACATACGCATTGCTTTGCTTAGAAACGTATTTAAATTTGCCCTGTAGTTGATTCCCGTTACGTGGACACACCTGGATGTTTGTTACTTTTCATTAGTCCTGTCCTCATTCTTTTTGTCCAAGCACCAGTTCCAGTGGCAATGAAAACACACCATGATGCTGCCACCACCGTGATTGACCTATGGAACTATGGAGTTTAATGAAACTGCTTCCCATGATGAGTGTACCTGAACCACAAATGTATCCCCTGGTTCAGACGGTGCAGTAGAGGTTTGTGTCGGTTTCCTCCTGAATGTTTGAGGAGGCAGAACTTGAATGAAGGATTATCGGTTACGGGTTGTGTTTGCCTGGCAACCAGAATCTGGCTCCTGATTACAGCAGCTCACTAGCTGAATCCGTCCGAGCGTAAGTTTGTGAGACGGTAAAAATGATGGATTTAGATTTATAACTATTAATATATGCTATAAATTATTTAAATGAACAGCCAGCTAGTATAGAAAGACTGAAAGTTTTTTTTTATCCCTTTGGCTACCATATTGATTGTATATAGGTGTTTTAACGGCACAGTGTACATCCAGATGTAAATTGTAGGAAAATTACATGAATCCCTTACTGAACCTCTGCATTTTCGTTAAAAAAAAAAAAGAAGCAATTTTCTTAGTGACTTGTTGCCTGAAAATTGCAGCTTTGACATTATTGGATGTTATGAATATAGAAATGGCACACAAGTGACTTTCATGCGTGGCGAAACAGAAGAAGGATGCGATTTATTTTTTTTCTGCCATCTGTACATAATTCGTCCATTTGTGACTGAAAAAAAATGTTATATAGGCCCTACATGTGTATAGCTGTCACTATTACTGTTCATGCATGCGGTGTATCACGCATGTAGGAAAATTTTGTTTTCAGGGACTTCGGCTATTTTTTTTTTTTTTTCTTTCTCCCTTTCTTGTAACGGCTTGGGAATTGCTACCACAATTTGCTCAGAAATGATCAAGTCCGTACGGAGGGGCCTTCTCTGCTTTCACAAACGACTCGGCATCCGACTCAGGTTGTACAAAAGCGATCGTAACACAGCGGAATGTGTCTCCGTTTCCTGACCAGTAGTAGTGCATCGTATTTCTACTAATCTCTGATATGTTTTCTCCCAGTTGCTAATAGTGTAGAAATGCAAAAGAAAAAAAGATGGGAAGTGTATTTTCTGCATGTAAAAACAGCACTCTGTTCAAGTTCTCCTTGTCTTCAGACAAAGTACTGCACAACTTGTGATGGAAAAGAAAAACAAAACAACAAACCGTTGAATGCTTCAGGTGAAAAGAGGTTCAGTTTGATATTTTGTTACTAATGATGGAAATAAAAGTTTAATGTTTAAAGATTTCTATACATGGCGATATGTTGGTAACGTGTGATGCTAACAAAATAATTTTATGTTTAGCGGCTATAAAAAGTGACGTTTAATAATTATAAGGAAAAAAGGGAATATATTTTTTAATCTTTCCTTTATCCACAAAGTTCTCTATTTAATCTTTTATGTCTAAATGAACAAATCTGTTACGGATAATCTTCGCGAAGCAGAACCGATTTGACGTTGAACGTGGCAAAATGAAAACTTGAACCTTCACTTTTGTGAAGGTAGAAGAATAAAAGGACGAACTGAAACCAAATGAGAAGGAAGTGACCAAACATTTTATTTGTTTTCCCGCCTTTCAAACAGGATCTTGAAATTGGATTTCCTTTTCCTGGAAAACGGAAAGAAAACACTCTATTAAGTTGGGACTGGATGTAAAAACATGTTTCAGATCGTCAAAAAAAACAAAAAACGGCATAAAAGATAAGCTGAATGCAGTTTTAAACAATATTTAGTCAACAGTAGGTCATTTTTGTGTGTGTTGTTCCAAACCTGCTGCAGTTCTTCTGCACAAAGCTCGAGTTCGTCCAACATCTTTCCTTCAACATTCACATTTTCCAGAAGAGACCATTTGCCCTCCGTACATGTAACCGGAGCTGAGATGATGCCGTGTGGGAGACTGAACAAGTCTAAATACAGAAAGTTGCAACAGTACTCATATCAACGCACGTTTCGATTCACTGCTGCGTAAATCCGCGCGCCCGGGTCCTAACCTGTGCAAGCTATACCGATTGAAAAAACCTCATCTGGACCAAAGGCTCCGTGCCAACCCTTCAGGACTTGCAGGATCCCGTTAGTGGCTGATATTGCGGCTCCCCGGCCGGTGGTTGAAAGCAAGGCCTCACGATGCTGACGGACCAGTGGTTTAAATTCTGTTTCTATCCATTTTCTGGAACAAAAGGAGGCTTTTACCTATTGTTCTGCTTCATTGCACATCATGCATGCAATCATTTAGGGCAGATTGTAAGTCAGGTGCATTGTGCTGGCATTGTTTGCACAGGCTGATTTTTAGCTGCTAGCTGACAGATGTGAACTCTGCTAACGGGGTGGAATTAAACTGAAATGTTTATTTATTTCTAATAATTTAGATAATTATTCCGTACCACTCATACAAGCCTTATTCACTTTTTTTTCCCTATGGGATTTAAGTCAGGCACATTTGATGGCCAATCAAGGTCAGTAAAGCAGCTACTGCATTTTTTTTTCCCCCTTCCACTCAACTTTTCTTTTACACAATTACACACAGCATTTTGTGTAATTGCAACAGGAGCACTTGAATATTTCACTGTGTGTTTAATGATCCTACATTAAAAAGAAAAAAGGATTGTTGCAAAACTAGCTGGAATCTTGTCAAACACACCTGTCGTATAAAACCCTGAGCACCGGCTGGGAATAGAAAGACGGTACCCTGACCGCCCCTGGATAGTTGAACACTTTCGCCCACCGCAGGTCAACGACGAAACTGCCGCTGATGTTCCCCCACACAATGACATCCGCGACATCTGAAGCAGAGGAAGATCAAATTAGGATAACTTGTTTCTTGTTATTACTTTTCTTTCTTTTTTTTTTGTTGATGCAGAAGAAGTAGAGTAGACACCTGATGGCATCACGCACAACTTCTTTGCGAGCACAGCTCTGACTTCATTCACCAGCTGGCTTGCTATGGCAACAAACTGGTGGCTGCTGATGGAAGGAGCGCTCTCCACAAGCAGCGAGCATCTCGTGTTGACGAAAGACACCCCGGACACCATCACCTTCACCTCTTTGTCGGCGCGTCCATCAATGAGGCGCCCATACTCTCTGTAGCGCTCAGATAAGTCTTTAACTCTCTGCTTCCTGGCCTCGTCGCTCTCATTCTCTGAATCGGCGTCGAAATCGTCCAGCAGAATGATGACGTGGGCTTCATGGAAAGCCTGTTCCAGATCTGTGTGAACCGTCACCTGTGAATTCACCGTGTTGGATTACATTTTTAAAATCTGCACGACTTCAGTTACGCCAAGGCGATGTACCCGATGGAGCAGACTGAGCGCCAAATCCTCAGTGTCCAACTTGAGCATCTGCATTTCTTCCTCATCGCCGCTCAGGTGCAGCAGGTGGAGAGCAACCGTTTGAACGTCAGGGAACGCCTCATCAGACAGCAGGGTTGGGATCAAGATTTGGGAAGTTAAGCAGAGAGCACTGCAAGAAAAAAAAACAAAAAACAAACAGAAGAAATATCAAGGCAAATGGATTGAAGGGGTATTTCCATTTGAAACATTCATCCTGACTTACCCTGTGATCCAAACGTTACAGGGATGAATTAGACTCAGGCGATGCTGTTCTTCAGCAGCGAGGCTAAGTTGCGTTTCAAGATTCTCTGCTACAATTGTCTCCACCTCATCTTCGGGTATTTTCGACGTGACGCCGTAGTAGACCTGAGCAACAATAATCAACAATTACTTTAATCTGAAGATGAATTCTTAACATATCCATGGAGTTTGAAACTACCCTTTAAAACACAGGTGTCAAACTCGAGGCCCGGGGAGTCAAATCTGGCCCGCCGTAGCTTTTTATGTGGCCCTCTAGACTCCACATTACATCAGTGAGTCCTTCCAGTTTTTAAAAAAAGATAAGTTCACAAGATGGTTTGAATAAAGAGTAATAACATCTACAGAGAAACTAGAACTACTGAAAACTGCATTTTCTAAGCATGACAACGAAGTGAGATCACAGGGGGAAAAAAATACAAACTAACTTCAAAAATAAAAAGATATTTGAAGTAGAATTAAAAGTCTAGAAAGGAGGTTTTGGGCCGACTTGAACAATAGCAGTTAATATAATAGTAGCAGTAGCAGAAAAGTCAATAGGTGATTTGTATGTTTAACCAGAGAAAATGTCAGTTTCTACCTGGCAATGGTCCACAAAGTCATTGTAACCACCCAAGAACATCCCTTTGCCCCCTTGTTCGACCAGCTCCCTCCAAATTAAGGGACTTTCCTCGTGTTTCCAGCCATTTTTATTGCATGTGAATTCAAGCCATCTCTGTAAGAAGAGTAAGAGCAGAAGTGTAGAGACAAAATAGGGAAGGACAAACAAGAGTAAATGAAACATAAGAATGGTGTATTATGGTGAAATAACGGCATTAGAATAGAATAGAAATAACATTATTGTCTCTGGAAATTACCAGCGGCAAAGTGACAGTCAAATCGAGGCAGATTTACACCGAGATTAAAAGTATAAAAACATAACTGAGAGAAGGATAGATGAAAAATTATTATTAAAAACATTTGACAGAATATGAATGTATATTAATCCATAAAAAACAACAGACGAGTATTTCTAAGAAATGGAAAAAACAGTACAAATAACAGTAGGGACTGTTTTTGAGTTTTTTGGGAAGAAACCCAAAAAAGTCTGCTCCAGAAAACGTTCCTTCTCGGCTTCCGTAATAGATGGCATGGTATTTTTGCATTTCTTAACGTCCATAATATTAACTTCATATTTCTCTCTTTTCATTTATTGTGCTACAAATCACATTAAAACCTTGTAAAATGGAAGAGGCATAACAACCTCCCACTCAGATGGTAGGACGGGGATCTTATGGACCCTGAAGCTCGGAAGGGTTCGCTGCAGAGTGTCTGCTAACCGCTCCGCTTCGGCATACAGAGGACAGTCCGCCTTACCTACAGATGTGGAAATTTTTGATACGTCCTTCATGTAACTATTATTATCATTAGAAATATATTCTAAAACATAAAATAAAACAAGATAAAGGATTACCAGCGAGCACAAATTTGGCCATTTTACAACATACTGTCACATCTTAACCATTGAAAACAAGAAGGCGTCTGTTGCTTGGCAACCGAGGTGAGTTGTTGCGTGGATTTGAATCCGTGTGGAAACATTTTTCATAAATCCTTAAAATATATTTGTACATTTTTTCAGATTTCAACATGTGAGAAAAACCAACGTAGACATAGTTTCTAATATAAGCATATATTATTTTTTAGGAATTATTATTTGAAATACTTTGACCAACAGCGTGAACTTGACGTACAGAGAAGATTTTTCGTTTTTTAAAAAAAATACTTGACAAGAAGAAGAAGAGAGGTCGACGTTGCTGGGGGGACGCAATACTGCAGCGCACCGCGACTTTAACCTGCACATGGGAATGAACGCTAATATGAGTTAGGCAATATTTATCTTATTTTTTAGCTTTATTCACCATCACTAAACAACAATTTCTTTTCGACTCTTTATGGAGTGGCAAGTGCAAAGTCTACAGAACAGCGTTTGTTTTGTATGTGTTTGTGTTCCGTTGAAAAAGGGGGCAGCTAACTAGAGCTAGCTTGTCATTTCATAACTGGAGGGAAGCATTTTGACCTTGTTAGCCGAATACGTTAGTTTTTCCTACTAACAGATAATTTCTTGCGCCTGGTTTCTATTTAAGAGTGTTACTGACTAACATTGGGAATTAGTAACGTATTGCCTGTTTACGTGTCGCCTGCTTGATATTAAAATATACATGACCTGCATATTATTTAAAACGAGCAAACAAAACCTGTTTTATTTACATATTTAGGTAATTAAACTCAATCTAATTCCACAATATGACTATGTGGGTGACAAATGACATCATAAAATGGTCACTGCGCCTTTGCTGCCGCAGGTTTCCATGGAAACCGTCTAGTATCCCAGTGCTAGCATCAATTAAAGGCTCCTCTTTGTCTAGAAATGGCTTTACAGGCTTCTGGGGCAGGAGGCTGAACCAAAGCCGCCTTTCTGGGACTCTTAGTACCACAAGGTTCTATTCCTGTGGTGAGAAGGACAATGAAGATCTAAAAGACAGCAACAGTCTCACTACAGAGAATTCACTTTCTACTGATGAACTCAACAAGACCTCCTCAGAGCAGAGACAGAGGACTTCCCCGTTCCTAGAACTCCTGCATCACTGCAACTCCCCATCAGACGTGTTAGACCTCACATCCAAGTATGCGCCCACAAATCGACAGGTCAGCCAGTGCCTCAGCCGCATATGGTTCTCCACAAAGAAGCTATCGGACGAACAGCGGCGCTACGAGTTGCAGCTGATGTTTGAGCATCCTGAATTTGAAAATCTTCTGCAAAAGGCGACGAGGTCTATCCACTACATGCGTAACGAGGACGTTGCCTACTCCCTTTTGAGTGTGGTCAACCTGGGGGTGGCTCAGCGCAGCCGCGTGATCCAGACCTTCCTTCGAACTTGCCAGGTGAGCAGTCAGAGATTGTCTTCTTCAATTTAAAGACACTCTATTGTTTTCATGTTGACCCTAATTTGTTTTATTCACAAACAGGAGAGACTGAATGACTTTGACGAGAAAGCGCTGTCCATCTTGGCCTCTGCTCTGGAGCGAATGAAAGCTAGTCAGAATGTGGATGCTTTAAAGGAAGGCATGAGGTATCACTTGATATTTTAATTAAGTATTAGGTAGTGTCAATTGATTTTTAAGCTTATTTTACAGAGTTTTCTTATGCTTCAGGCTGGTGGTTGAGGCCCGTCTTCCTGAGATTCAAAATGTTTTGGCTCTCCAGACCATGATGCGACTCCTGGGAAGAGATGCTCCAAGAGAGCTCAAACAGAAACTGGAGGTAAGTTTGAGTCTTCACCACGTTAGGGTTTATGATTTTTCTCTTAATTATCTGAATTTATAAATAAATAAATGTACAGCACCTTGCAAATCTATTCGTTCTTGTTGAAATTTTGTTTTTACATTTACCCACTTTACAGCCACAAATTCCAGTATATTCATTTAGGTCATTCATTAGTGATTTACACATACTGAATTTGCAATATTGATATTAATTGAATATGTTTGCAGCTTTAATTTAACTATTCATTCTCCCATCTACTGTTTTCCAGTGAAAACGCTGAAGAATTTCAAAACCGACTGTGTTTTTGTGAAGCACTGTATGTTATTTTCTGCTGGACCAAATCTGCCTCGTCAGATTTTCTGTACCCCGTGTGTTTCAGAGGAAGGCTTTATCAATGACTGACCAGTTCAGCCTCCCCAATGCCCAACACATGATCTTCACCATGGCCACTATAGGGTTCCACTCCAAACCGCTGCTGAAAGTTTGTAGTGATAAAATCAAAGGTAACACCTTAACCGCAAGGAAAGACTTGTGAATCACTTGAACTGTTGACAAACTTAAAAGATATGTAGGAGATATATTCACTTGTACTTACTGTGTATTTTCTTCCTATTTCTGTGTTTTCTGGTAGACAACCTTCATGACATTCCTTTTAACATACTGTACAATGTACTGCAGTCCTATAAGGAGCTTCTCTACAGAGACACAGACCTGCTTACTAGCATTTCGGATCATGTTGCCTCCACATTTGACATATGGACCAATAAACAGGTGCTGGAAGAGACATCTGTCTTCTAATCTTTATTTGTCGACATTTGTAAAAAATTTTAAAAAAATTGCCAACCATATTCAGTTGCATAATAATATACCCTTTTTTTCAGCTGGTCTTCTTCCTGTCTGCATTTAAGGACCGTCTCTTCTGTCCTACCTCCTTAATGGAGCCTTACACTGAAAAAGTGATTGCCAACCCTGATGCGCTCACCCTTAAAGACCTCCTGTCTGTCTTAGCGGTTTACTCCTCGCTAAACTACGATCTGCGGCATCAAAGACAGGCGTAAGTCACCAACCGTTCCTTAGCAATCAGAATTGTCTGACTAAAGATGTTTTTTACTTTTACTTTTAAATATATATCAGCTAACAAAATGATCAGATAAATTAAAGACCCCTAAGTTTAAGTTCAGGTATAGACTATTTACCAGTTTAATGTTCGGAGAGAAGTGCTAGATTTGATGAATTAGGACAAGGTGCAGATTTGTTCCTCTGGTGTCTTGTCGTACCTGGATCACTACCTGGCCACTACAGTTGCTCTGGCAACAAAACCAGGGTTTTAAACAGTGCTAGCGTGAGTATAATTTAATTTATTGTTTTGGACATTAACCTCAGTTCATATTGTCAAAACAAGGAAGCCCTTGAAGTTAAAGTGTGTATAAATGTAATGTACACACACTCAGCAGTCACCAAGAGTGTTACTGACTAACATTGGGAATTAGTAACGTATTGCCTGTTTACGTGTCGCCTGCTTGATATTAAAATATACATGACCTGCATATTATTTAAAACGAGGAAACAAAACCTGTTTTATTTACATATTTAGATAATTAAACTCAATGTAATTCCACAATATGACTATGTGGGTGACAAATGACATCATAAAATGGTCACTGCGCCTTGCTGCCGCAGGTTTCCATGGAAACGGTCTAGTATCCCAGTACTAGCATCAATTAAAGGCTCCTCTTTATCTGGAAATGGCTTTACAGGCTTCTTTTCCGTCCATTGAGGGAAAATGCAATGTGCGTCCTCATATTGTAATTAGGATTTTCTCCAAAATAATAACTAATATTTTATTAAATTGCACATATAGAGCACAGTTCAATAATCCCAGGATGAGCTGCACCCAGTTCAAGCTGCTCTGGCAAAACAATCACATTAAATAAGCATAAATTTCCTACTTTGTTCTGCTTAGTTTTTCATAAAATGAAGATGGTATTGGACAAAAAAACAGCCTCCTGGTATGGGTTGCTTTTTCTGTTTTCCTTTAAACTGTTAGAGCAGCATTCTATGGATCAGGCTTTGGCTTTTACCAACTTCTGCTTGTAGAAACATTGAGGCTAATATTTCAAACATCTAGGAACTGTATTAAGTGCTTAACTACTGCTGTTGTATATGAAGATAGATTTTTTTTTTCCTTGTTATTTTTCATATCTTTAGGTTTCTTGATAGTCTCAGCCATGCTCTCATCTCCTATCTGCCCAAAATGTCTGGCTTGGAGTTGCTAAAGGCTGCCCACTACCTGTGTGGGATGAATCACTTCCCATCTGCACTGCTGGAGCAGCTCCTGAGTAGTAGTACGCTGGAGCAGCTAGCATGTAAGGACAATCAACCCATAAACATGCACTGTCTGATAAGTTAGGCTGTATTTCATTTTTATGTTTGATTTTGCATTTCTAAATTAAACTACTTTCTTCTCAGCTACAAGTTTCACAAAGAGCAAGGAGAGAATGTTTCAGAGAGTGGACATATGTCTCCGTCTGGACCGCCCTCCTCTTCCTCAGCCCTTGACTGTCCCCCCGTCCGTCCTGGGGAACCCCACTCCCAACCCGTTGGTTAATCCGCGCCTCTCAAAGAGCCTGCAGAGTGTGGTGGCAGATCAGGCGAATGCAACTCTGCAGGAAATGTTGGTGGTAGAGAACTTCTACGTCATAGGTAAAGATCTTGGTCTCGGAGGAAAGACGTTGTTGTGCACGAACTGGTTCAAAACACGTGTTTTTATGTTCGCGCTCTCAGATGGTGTTGTAACCAGACCTCTTCCAAACCAGCCATGTGTGACGGAAACAAGTAGCATTTCCCCAACAGAGTGCAGTCAAAGGTAAGGAAATGGCAGCAGTAGACTGGTTGATCTTACAATTAAGCCCAGCCTTTTTTGCAAAGCTGCAGTCTGTGGCAGGTTTTTCTTTTTTTGGTAAATGCTTATGTCATATTTGGTAAAGTTTGCTATGAAGGCAGGTAATGAGGATGTTTCCAGGTAATGATGTCCGCTGTGATTTCTCACGTGCATCTGCTGCTGTTCTCACAACGGTTTACGGCAACAAAGTCCAAACGTGAAGTTAGATGTCTTAGACAATTAAATGTCCAGATATATTTCCATTTAATGGCAAGATGTTGCATATTTCCATAAAGACTTGGGTAAATACAGTAGAAGACAGTCCTACAGATGTAGTTTTTTGTAGGGTTGCGTTGTTTCCTCTATTTATTAATAGTTGACATCAGTTTTATTGCATCCATAATAAGTTTCTCCTCATGCAGCTTTAAAAAAAGACTATTAATAACTCAAAAGACTAGTACAGTCTTTCTAATGAGACGTCTTTTGGAGATTCAAGTCGTTTTTGAGGATGTTTCATATCAGCAGCATAACAGGCAGTTTTAATTGGAGTAATATCGGTACTAATATATGCGTCATAACACTTTATTAGTACTTTTGAACATGAGTTTATTTCAAGCCATATTTTTTAATTTAGAGCATAGTAAACATTTAATAAGAACACAAACATTAACAAAATCAACAATAAAGTGTCGGGAAAGGTCTTCAGATGACTGCTGAAACGTTTTCTGATTCATTAAAAAGCAAAAACTTCAGCAGCTTAAAGCTAAACTGAGCTGAACAGAGCAGAGTTGGACAAAGAAAAACTTTAATTAGCTGGGGCGTAACTGAAATGGGGTAGCAAAGGTGGGTACAAGGGCCTTAACTGCAAAGACATAAAAGCTGAAGTACGACCAAATAGCAACTGGAACTAAAAGGAGAAACAGGCCAGACAGGAACCTCAGAATATGAGGACAAATATAGAAGAAACGTAGCACTAAGAAACTAATCATAAGGAACTGTAGCAACAATGAAATGATGCTGAACAAAACTAGACATAATTCAAAATAAAAGAAAAAGGGAATAATCAAAGTAAACACGCTAACAGGATTAATCTAGGGAAACTATTCAGAAAGGATTTTAAAACACCCAAGAATTGTTGCATAAAGATCATGAAAAATGTAAGTAATCATACTGAAGAAGTTTATCTTTATTTTTTGTTTTCTCCCTCAAAGACATAGCCAAACCTCTGTATCCAAATCCAATTATTTTGTTTTTGTTCAAGCTGACACGACTTTTTTTGTTGTTTGTTTGTTTGTTTCATGTTCTAGAATTGCTGTTATTTATACACCAAACTCTAGTTTTTGCTTTGGTACGTCACACCCCCGTGGGCCCCTCGCTCTCCAGATCCGTCATCTGAAGATTCTGGGATACACTCCTGTCTTGGTGAGACTTTTGTCTTATTGTACCCATAAATCTTCCCTGTTGTCTCTCAGTAACAGTTTGGCTACTTCATTTCTTAATACGCAGCTTTACTTTAACAGTTTATTAGATGTACTGAATGAACATTGCTTTAATTAAGTGTGATATGAATTCGTACGGTTTAAAAATCTATAGGCAATACGTCTTCTTGGAATGTGATGTTGATAAAATGCGAGCAGGCTGATGTAGTTGTGTAAGTTGAAATATCGGCTGTTATCAGATGAAGCAAACCTTAAATTTGTATTCTTCATCTGAAGGTAACAGAGCAACTTCTACAATCTTCATCTGAGGAGGAGATGACAGATAAGATGCGAGGACTCGTTTTTCCAGAACACGCATCAGAAGCACAACCACAAGTGGGAGATGTGGAATCCTAAACACATGAAACAGAACTCTCTACATGGCTCAGATTTTATTGTGCAAATTAATTGTTTGTCAAAAGTGAAAACATGTATATAATAATATTAATAAAGTGTTTACAAATGAAGGGCTCTGAATGTATTTTCCGTTTTTGTCGGCACGAAAGAACTGAGCTGTTCCTTTGAAATGCATTTTTTGTTATAATAAAAACATTTTCTATTTTTAAGATTTCAAACAGCTTTACAATGGCATTACAGCAAATACCCGAGATGATCTTTTCTTCTGAGAGTTGCTTATTCAGTCATTGTGGAAAAAAAACTGAGCAATAACTGGCAAATGACAAATAATTTATACGCGTTTTTAGTCATTTGCTTAACTCCCAAATCAGTTTAAAGGCTTCACAGAAACATTATGCTAATTCCGTCAGTGCTTGTGGTGGCTGTGAAAAGAAACTTGCTACTAAATGAAACCAATAAAACCAGCGTGAGCGCTTGCACAGAAACTGCAAGGTGAGCACGGTAAAGGTGGCGCGCCTTTGAAGCTCCGACCTCTGCTGAAAGTACCAACAACCGAAGAGAAAGAAAAAAAAAAAAACACAAATGTGGGGAGACAGGAAATGGTGCAGCTTGTTATTTTCAGTCTGCTTGCAGCTCCTTGTGTTTATGCTAGTCATCAACCTCAGTTCGGTCTCTGTGTTGATTCTCAGAAAATGAATGAGAGCACATGTTTGCAGGAGAGGTGTTGCAGCTTTTTAAACTGTATTTATTTAAGTTGTGGTCAATGTTGATCCACAAGGTGTTGCACTGATTTACAAACTCAAGAGAACTCTTTAAATGTGGTTAAGTCCCCTCATTGAGGCACCACCTTCTGTTTCGACCACAAAGATAGGGGTTCCCAAGGACGCATCTTTCTTTTACAGTGAGCGAAACAGGAAGTGAGCAAAACCTGACACTGTCTTTAATATACGCATCATTGTTTCAGACGCCCACATAAAGGAAGTGCTGCTTTTGCTAGAGATGAATACACAAAAAAAAATTAAACAAAAGAAACTGATTACAGTTATGTTATATTCATCGTAAGTCCTATAGATAATAAGTGCGTTAAGGAGTGGGAAGGACAATGATCCAGCGATGTCCGAATCATCAGAAGTGTTTTGGTATAGGATGCTGGAGTCCTCTTTTCTTCCTGCGTTTCGCAGGAGGTCTGGGTTTGGTGTTTATGTAGTCGCTCTGGGAATCTGCGTCCTTCATCTTATACTGCAAGACATGTAAAGCGACTGAATCAGTGACTGGAAGTTGTAAATCTACACATAGAGAAGTAGCAGGTATAATCAAAGTTTGAAGTCAAGTTGTGGCGTTTGCGGTTTGCTTACGAGTTGGAAAAATATGTAAAACAAAAATGCTTATAATACAGTTTTAATCCATTTTGGTTGGCGGACTTCTGAAACGCAGGAGGCCACGAACAAACATTTTCAAACTCTTATTGTCAATGTGACACACTGTACGTCCTGTGCAAATCAATCGAGAAGCATACAAGACCTAATTAGGGCAAAGATTTTTTCAGGTGAAGCCATTCTTTTTTTTTTTTGGAACTGACTGATATCTGGAACAATTCACAGTTTTATTTAACTTGACCCAGTTTTATCTGAGTAAAATATACCCCTTATAGCATTGCTGCTGTCACATGTTTCACTCTGAGTCTGTTTGCCATGAGTGCAAAGCAAAAAGACGTCTACATTTGTCTATTTATAGGAAATCATATTGCTCTTGCAACTTTCACACATATTATTCCATCTTTCCCTAATGTCTTGTAGTCATATTTAGACAGGCTTTTTTTAAATTTTAGCTTTAAATTTGTTTTCATCAAGCCAAAAATAAACTCTCCCCCTTTGCTTTTAGATTATTCCAGCCAGGCCTGAAGGCTTTCTTTGATGAAAAATGCTTCTGCTTTCACATTTTTATATCACAAATATCTGGCAATTTGACAGATATCTGAGATCCTTGTTTCATAAACCTTTTGTGTTGTTGACACTGTTGGTGGTTACAGCTTTAGAGCTGAGCATCTTCACTTTCAAATACGATAATACTACATGATAAAGCCCTTTAGCTGTATTTTTTCTAGCATCAAAAATGTTGTTTTATAATAAAATACTCATAAGCACATAAATATCAAGGATTTATGTTCCTCTAAGCTAAATAAATACTTGCTGAAGCTTTTAATGTCAGGTTCTACAAATTTACCACCAATCAGATAATTAATTAAATAACTAACTGGTTGCATATGTCTTGAGGAACTAAGTATTTCTATAACATGGTTTTTAAAAATGACAAATAATTTAAAGTTGTAATTACTTATTTTTAGTCGTCTGTTTCTAAATAGGATTATGTTTATAGTGTATTAAGTTGTTTCATCACTTATTTTCTGCCGTCTTTGTGCATAGCCTATATAGATCCATGCAGTATAGATCTGACATGCTGCTCATCATTTGGTTCAGTCACACAAAAGCCGCTGCCAGCCTCATGTTCTGCAAAGAAGGCAGATGTTGACGTCAGATACTGAAGAAGTTATTCTGCCTGAACTCTGGGCTTGCACAGCTTTCACATGCGCAAAAACCAAAGCAGAAACACTTTTATGCTTGACAGCATCAATTTTGGGTGACTGATGTAAAAGAAAACCCAACTGCCCAAGCAAAAACGTGTCGTTTAGCATGCCGCCGTCTGGGTGCGAAAATGTCATTCAGTGGGATGTTCAAATTTGGAGACTGGCTGGAAGTTACATTCACAAACCTCCAGCTTGCCCCAAACATTTCCAGCTGTAATTATTCACTTCAGCAACTTTTTAAATCTTGTAAAAGAACTGAAGAGAAAGTTGAATGTTTTACACCTGGCCAGAAAATCAAACATTCTCTTGATTCTGCCAGTGTTCAGTTTTTTGTTATTACAATCAGTACACTGCAACCGGCATGCTTAACTTACATTTAAAAATGCTTCATTTTTATGCTTAACGTTTCTAAATTCCTTGTTCATATTCGCTTTAGAAACATTTGATAATGTTAGTTACATAATGCTGAATTACAATAAGGTTGTCTAACATTAATACCCAATTAACATTTACTATGGGTTAGGTAATAATTAATGTATAGTTACCATTTAATAACAATCATTTAGATGTCTAATTTTTGTTTACTTCTTGGTAGCTTCTAAAGTGTTGCAAAGGTTGTTGATGGACATTTTATTATCCAGCTTCTGTATTTGGTGTTTTTGCTACCATCAGAAATTCCTAAATGTTTAGTTACATGGTTATAATGCCTATTTAAGCTGTTCAGAAGATTTGTAATGGATTGTTAGCTGTGGAGAAACTTTTTTTTACTTTGTTCTATAGAGAAAGGAAAAAAAGAAATATTTTGACTTTGCACTGACAAAAAAATCAATCAATGATTGAGTTTTCTTCTTGGGATGGGTGACATTCAGGAATTACTTACCCAGATAATCAAGGCAGTAAAAGTAGCTGCTAGGCTGTAGGTGCTAAGAAGTGCAACAGCCACTATCCAGATCCATACAGGTGTGCCTGCTTTCTGCTCTTCTGGTTTGTTTGTTTTACATTCTTCTGTTTTGCGCGGGCATCCTTGTCCTGAAAGAACCATATGTTAAAAGTTTGTTTCTTTCTTTTTAGTTTATCTTACAATATGCACACTTAATATTGAAATGAGTTTTGATGTCATCTCTGACATATTCACCTTCCTCAAGGATCAGGACTGTACTGTTGCTGCTGATGACAGGAGGAGGGTAAGTAACTGTACCCTCACACATGTAGATCGCTTGCTTTGTGTTTGCTTTTCTCGTAAGTCTGAAACCAGTAAGTGTCCCGTTCTTGTCTTGTTCTGGGTAGATGTCTAGATCGGTTCGGTTGCACGGTTTTTGAGTATTGGGGTACACTTGAATCACCTTTTGGTTCTTGAAGAGCTTATATGTCACCTCAGTGTCTTTGTCTTTGGCTTTGGCGTGTCCGGCAGTCATGTTTGGGCAAGGCACAAACACATCTTCGGGCTTTTTTGTTGTTGTGCATCGCACGTCCCACTGTTGTTCTGAAGAGAAAAATGTGAAAGAAATTGAGCGTTAATTCAGTTTTTAGCAGTGGTCGTACATTTCATTCATACTTGATTGCTAAATGTATGTTCTGAATTAATATTTTCAAAACCCCTTTAAACAAATCAAAAGAGCTTTAGAAAAAAAAGAGCTTCAGAAATCCATCCCTCTTGATATTTTTGCTTTAATTTTGTCTAACCATGGAAATGGTTGTTTCACAGCAACCGCACGCCCACAGTGGAATCTGCTTGATATCAGCCGTTTTAGGCACTTTTACCTCTCATAGGCATGATGAAAATACAAGTTTGTGAAGCGAGTGGCACAGTTGAGTCACCCAGTGTTGCTGCGTCTGTGCCGTCGCAAAGTTGTGTGTCAAGTTCAGTTTTCTCCAACATAACTCTGTGTTTGCAGAGACTGCTTTAACTTTGTTGCTGAATGATATTTTGCTGCTTTTCTTGAATTTTCTACTTTGTTGAACACTACATAGAAATAGATTAAATAACAATAATCCAAGACATGAAACCAGAGTTGTACTTGTACCACACATTATTGTGTTCTTTGGAATTGCCTAACTAAAGTTGATAACCGTTCCTATCGTCATTCTAACCTCTACCGTAACTTGTAAACTCTTATATTGTGTTTTTAACTTACCGCTGCATCTGCTAGGTGACGTGCAGCTCAGCAGGATTATTAACAACCAGTAAACTCCCATCATGGTCCCGACTTCTGCGCGGACAGCGACGACTTGCTTCTAGCAGAAGGATCTCCCCTCATCACCGACCAACTCTAAGCTCCTGCCACGAGCTGCATGAAGCCGTGTGCTTGCAGAGGAATCTGATCTGTCGCCCTCATACAGTCAACCCCGCTTCCACGCACGTGTTCTTGTCATGTTAATACATCATATCCTCACTTTACTCCCCGAACGAAGCTCACCCACAGAGCTGCAGTGACTGAAGCTCATGCGCCCTCTCGAGAGAAAACATCCTGTGGCAGAAAACGCCTCGTCTTATGAAGTTTCCGCTCTCTCCTGGGGTTTATGACCTCCTGTGACTTACAGCTTGTGATCATGAATCATGAATTAAACAAAGAAATCATCAGATATTTGCTTTCCTCCCCCCCCCCCTGCTTTCTTTTGTGTGTGCTGTTTAACTTCTGAGATTTTATTTTGTCAGAAAGTACGTATTGGAGAAATGAAAGCCACACAGGTCACACAAAACACACTGATACGTGTTGTTTTTATTTGCTCTATGTGCCCCAGATCACACTTACTTGTTAGAAATAGAACATATTTGCTGGAAAACGAAACTATAAGGTCATATAAGTGTGATTCCTTTAAAATTAACACAAAAATAACATGCGGCACAAATGGGTACGTAAAGAATTTAAGTATAAAATGATGTGAGGTTTTATGTGTCAGTTAATTGAAAGCACGCATCTAAAAAAAAATTATTGCAAAGTCCTGAAGTTGTTTTTGTTTGTCAAAACGTTTCCTTTTGCAGCGTAGATGTTGGATAGCATCTCTAGTTTCCTGTAAATGGTGCAACATTTGTAAGGAAACTTGCAGATTAGCCTGCTACTGACTCTTGTTGGGTGTTTAGTGAATTTGGATGTTTGAAGTTAGCCTGACACCGCCATGTCATGCTGGTCAGCAGTTTGGTTATACACTGCTGTGGGATGGCATCATATTCTTCAGCCAACAGTTTAAGTTCCTAAGAGTGGAAATAAGGGATTACCAGTTGCTGTAGAATCTAGTTTTAATATCTCGTTGCTTCGAGATTGCCTCCATTTATGGCCGAGATCAACACCAAAACACTCCCTCTACCAAAATTTGTTTGGCAGTGGCAGAGAAAGACTGGCAAGTTTTTTGTGAAGTTCTAAAAGTTCAAATTATGACCCTCCAACATCCGCTTCTCCCTTTTTAGTTTGTTTTTCTCCTAATGTAACATTGTGCAACACATCCAAACATCTCCACTTTGGGCTCGACCGTCTGAAGTACCTTTCTGTGATTGCACAACTAAACGAAAAAGGGCAATGACCCGATCTGTGAACCAGGTGGAGTGTTTACCGAACCCTCTGGTTGACAGCAGCAAACGCTCCGCTGACATTTACGTGCCTGACATTGTGTGATTTCAGGAAACGCTGACAGACAGAGAAAGACACATTTATGAGAAGTGATTAAGAAATACAAAGTATTATGAGTCATTATCTAAGGAGCATGTACAAGAAAAGCATGTTCAGACCAGGTGTAGGAGATGACTTGTCTGAAACGTGTCAGCATAAACGTCTTGGTTAAAAAAAAGAAAAAGAAAAAAGGAGTGATCAGAAACATTCACGTAGATCCACTAGATGGCAACAATGCACTTTATAATCATTCTGCTGGTGGTTCTCTCTCATCCTGTAGGCTTCATTATTGGTACCTGACAAGCTTTACCTCCTTTTAATAGCCTGTCTTGACTTAAAAATAAAAAAAAATTACTGTTCACGTTTCCATTTGCATGAGTTTACTTACATTAATAGGTGTTAGAAACCTTAACTAGGAAGAAAATATCTATTTTGTTTGTAGGATTGTGAAGCATTCAAATCAGGAAAGGACAGAGATCGATATGGATGACAATAATCTTTTAATCTGCAACACCCACCTCAGACCTGAGGATGTGTCTTCACACAATCCCAATGAAATCCAGTGTATTTCATTGGGATTTTATGTAGTGTATGGAAAATTATACAATGTTTACCTCTGTCTTCTGCAGCTTTTTTTTTTTTGCAAATTAGCTCAAGATTAGATGGAGAGTCTGTGAACATGAATTTTCATGACTCGTCTCTGATTCTCGGATTTAGGTCTAGACTTTGACTGGGCTGTTTAACTAATCTTTTAGTAGTTAATTTGTACTTAGTGTTCAAATAACTAATACGGAAATTTCACTGCAGTACCACTAAAAGCAACCCAAGTACCGCCAGTGGTACATGTACCGCAGTTTGAGAACCAGGGATTGAAACTACTATGTTGGGTCCCTGTATTAACGCAAAAATATTTTCGGATTTTTTTTTTTTTCGTTAAAAAATGATTCATGCAGAATCCCCTCTCTCAATCCCCCCAAAAAATACTTTAAGGTTTATAGTTTTAACGTCACCAGATTTGATAAAAATATTTAGATGTGTGTTAACTTTTTGCAAGACGCTGCATCTCCCCATACCCCTGTCCTAACGTAATTTCCGACGGGCCCTGAAGGCAGCGTCCATGTCCGTTCCTGGGCTGGACAGGAAACGACGGAGACGCGCAGCGTGTCTCCACAGCAGCTGCGGGAGAGAAGAATGGGAATGGGAACAGATTTGTGGATTGCAGGCGAGGGAGCGCGTGGAAACATGAGGACAGTTTAAAATAGACTCATAATTTTAAAATCGTTAATTATCCACATCGTAACAGGAGTTTGTCCCGATATTTTCTCCCGTTGAGGACAAGGATATTTATTTATTATCTTGGACAGCACTGAGGGGAAAACGGGAAGCCTCTTTGTGAATCCCATTTCACAGTAAGTAGATTTAATTCTCAATTCTGGCACGTCGGGGACTTTAATCGCTTTTATTCTGTTTTATTAAAGCGATTTATATCGATAAAATCCCATTAATGTCGCCTTAATGTTGGATATCCACATTGTTAGCCCATCCCAAACTGTGACCTCGGGGAAAAGAAAACAAGAAGTAGACACAAACAAAAAAAAAACATATCCTTCCATACCAGCGTGTGTATGTGTCTGTGTGTTGGCTGTTTTCTGCGTTAGGATGTTTGAATGAGGAGAGTCTGTGCCTCATTTGCGGCCATTGAACAATCCCTTTCTCAGGGAGAAGGGCTGTGCAGCGTTTGGGTCGACTGGGAAAAGAGCCGCCGCTCTCCTGGGAGGGACAATTCAACATGAGCTCATTGTTTGGGAGCGATTTGTCAGTTTTTGTTGGCAAAGCCCTGCTTTGACGCTGCCCGGGAGTATATCCAGGGTGAATTTGGTTTCTCCCCTTGCCTGCATCATCCAGCTAAACAAAAAAGATGTAGCCTCCACCCTGTCACCGGGAGGAGGCTGGCTCAGCCTCTGGTAATGGCCGGGGAGAATGGCGAGCCAATGTTTGGGCTTTCGCTGCTGAATTTGAGGAATACAGCATGATAGAAATGCTGTTAAATAACCGGGTTGTGGGTGTTATGGTTATGTTCAGCCGGTGATTAAAAAATCTCTCCTCTGCAGCTCATCACCACCGGTTTAATCCTCTTTGTTGGGTGACGCTGGCCGCAGCAGATTGGATAACATTCAGCCAGTTTGACCAATGGTTCTCCTTATTATGTGCTCAGCTCTCATTGGAGCCTGGAGTGTCCATACAATGATTATTTATGACTTGAAAATTGTCTTCCACTGTTTTCCACTGAAGTCTTTGAAGTGTTTTGAACAACAAGAAGATGGTGACCCTGGGTTGACCTTAGTGAGCCATATTTCTAGCTGGCTGCAGGAGTTGTCATGGGCGATATGGCTTTCCACTCAGGGTGCCATGGCATAAGGGGCGCCATAGGGCAGAGGAAAAGTTTGTTTCACAAAACACTTCAATGTGGGATTTATGCGGCATTTCAGTTACCTCTGAAGTCATGGCTTTGACGTTAAGAAGTCAAAATTTCAACATGGCGACGCCTGAAGTCATTGTTTGTAGTACCTCTTACAAACATAATTTTAAGCTTTAGTATTCAGTCAGAAGCATCTTCAGATTCATTGCAAAACTGACAGCTACAGGAATGCCATGGTGCATCAGTTGGCACCCTAAACACACTGTGTTCCAAATTATTATGCAAGTGATATTTTCTCAGATTTTCCTAAATGGTCAATGCAAATGATGGTCAGTATAATTTTCAAGTTATGAACTATTACAGTATAAATCAAATTTTACTGAACAAAGCTCCCCAGGAGAACAGTATTTTTTTTTTCAAAAATAAAAAACTCACAATGCAATGTTCCAGATTATTATGCACAGCAGATTTTCTAAACATTTTATGGATTATAAAGAACTGCAAACGGTCATTCTTTGAATGCTCAGCATTAAGTGGTCACATGTACTAAAATCAAAAGCTATTTCAATCAAAAACATCTTAACAGACCAAGTTACATGTCAACATAGGACCTTCTTTGATATCAGCTGCTCAATTCTTGCATCCATTGAACTTGTGAGTTTGTGGAAAGTTTCTGCTTGAATTTCTTTGCAGGATGTCAGAAAACCTTCCCAGAGCTGCTGTTTTGATATGAACTGCATTCCACCCTCAGATCTTCTGCTTGAGGAAACTCCAAAGGTTCTCAATAGGGTTGAGGTCAGAGGAGGATGGTGACCACACCATGAGTTTCTCCCCTTTCATACCCACAGCAGCCAATGACACAGTGGTATTCCTCGCAGCATGAGATGGTGCATTGTCATACATGAAAATGATTTTGCTACTGAGGTATGGTTACAGTACGGTTCTTTTTTCTTCAGTCCTTTCAGAAAACACACAGAGACTTCAAGAGTATTTTTTGTCCAGGAAATTGGACGGAGAAATCGATCATTTTCCAGTCAAGAACTCCACCCTTTTCTAATTTCATTTAGGTTTTTTCCCCCTTCTTTTTGAATGATTGTTTGTGTCAATTTTGCATTCATTTCTTGTTGCTTTATCCTTCCTCCTTTTCTATATTATCCAGCATTCAGCGTTTTGTTTCTTTTGGTAGCCACCTCACTTCATTTACATATGTTTTGCCTCTTATTTGGCTTGTTAAACACTTGCATTTCTGTGTGTGACTAAAGCTGGCCTGACTAGTTTATTCCCTTCTCTGCTGACATTTGTTTTCCACAATCTATGACTTAATTTCTAGCCGAACAACACGAGAAAAAGCCACTAAAGAGCCACTTGGCCCGGCCTTTATTCCCCACATTATAATAGACTGTTTGTGGCCTTATAGCACGCTTGATTTGCATCAAGAAAGCAGTAGACTAGAAGCACATTATTCTGGGCATGGAGACAGTGCTGCAACAATGTAGACCATCCATTCTTTTACAGTGCAGTTAATGGGCTGAAAATAACCACTAGCCCTCTGCATGCTCCCTCTTCAAGTAGTAAGTAGCGAGAGGAAAGTAGCAGCACGTCGGGATCAGATTTCCCTCTTTGTCTTGTCAGAGTTGTGACGTAAAAGATTCCCCGAAACGCATCTGGAAAACTCGCTGATGTATTCCTTCGGGCGCTGTTGGCGGCGTCTGTTTCCTGCGCTCCATCCCAGTCCAGAAGTGCTCCCGAAGACATTCATTACGATTGGTTGTGTAAATGGAAAGGTCTGTGGGATGTTTGCTGTGTTTTTTGTTGTTGGAGACAACTTTTCTTGTCTTATTCAGGCCTGTGAGTTTCACCTCGACTGGGTTATTGGATATGAGGAAATGCATGCAAGTATATTGCAATAAAAGTCCAGTTAGGGTGTTATAACAAGATAAAAGCTGCTTAAAAGCAAAGTGAAATCACTTTCAGTCTGATTTCCTTTCTGAAGCTACAAAAATATTTTTTTCCTTGTTTTTAGCATTCTTTGATTCCCTGGAATGTTGTTGATAAGTTAAGAACGACCCCTCTTATGTAAGTTTTAAGCTTCAAGAATGATTCTGAGCCACAGGATGGGTTATCCAAAAAGCTGCTCATGTTTTTTTGTGTGTCAGTCCCTGTAGACCACACCTCACAAAAGCTCAAAAGATGAGGCTGGAGGTGCCGATGGTGGTCGGTGTAAGTTTACCCGGCTTGTATTACAGCCAGAGGTGCAGCTATAAGGGGGATGGCACTTCAAACGCAGCTCCACTGGGAACTGCGGTAGAGGGTGCAGTAGGGGACCAGAACCTGATACTGGGCCTTGTGAAACTATGCAGACCCCTTGAGGTTTTTCACATGTTGTCAACCAAAAACATCAATGTATTTCACTGGGGTTTTATTTGACAGATAGTGCACAAAAGTGTGCTATGCGTTTGCTTTCAGCCACATTTACTCCGACACCAATAACTAAAAATGCAATCTGCTTTCAGTAGCGGTCAAATAACTTTGTGTGATTTAATCTTAGTTTAAATCCAGATGTTCTGCGAAGATCTTGGCGTTTTGCTAGATAAAATTAGTGAACATAAAGACCAAAGAGTGAAAGGATAAAGCTTTGGAGATGAAAATGGGATCCCACAACTGCAGACCTAGCAAAACATGGCTGTTCAAGTGAGATTTGGGTAAAAACAGGCTGAAAAGTGGGCGTGTCCTCAGCTTTTCCCAGGGCACGTGGCTCCAGCCTCTGCAGGGCCTCGCTCTGCCAACATTTCGCTGACCTTTGGTGGCAGCTGCCCCTAATGTCTGCAAACAAAGACAAATGTCTAACCAGGGCTGCCCGTAGCCTGCAAAACGTCTGCTGCTGCAGATAGCAGGTTGCTCTTCCTGTTGGCCTTTTCATACTCATATACACACACTCAAAGATTAGCTCATTCCCACTTCTGTTGATGGAAATAAACACTTTGAGGTCCAGTCACACCCCTTTTATGCTTTTGTTTGCACTGTTGCCTATCCTTTTCCAAGGCATTTACTTACAATAAGGCATTATGCATTAAAAAAACAAACAAAAAAACAGCACAGTTTAGGATCCTAATGCCTCATCAGGAAGCGAGGTGTGTCAGATGACCTGCCTGTGCTGAGGGGAGAATTGATGAACACTGCAGCCAGTTCTCTGCTGATTAGAGCAGGCAGAACGAGGCCATCATCTCGCTCTGCTCTGTGTTTTCAGCAGTAATCTGAAAGCTTGAGCGAATATTCTCTCCTAAAGATGTTCTTTTTTTATTACTATTTTTCTGTTTTCTTCATTTTTGAACTTTTTCCTTTAGTTTGTCTAAGCAGCTCAGGCAGCTAATAACGACAGTTTCTCCAGCTAGAGGCAGGTGGCCGATTCTCTCTGCTCTGTGGTGGGTGACACCCTCCGTCCCCCTCCTCACCCTTTTCCTTTATCCTGTACTGTACTGCAGATGGCCCAATTTCATTCCTGGCTGATTGTCAGTTGGCTAAATGTATCCACCTGAGAGAAAACATGAAAAACTAGACTTCATATTTGTGACAAATCAACACAAACTAGTGCCTACGTTTGAAAAAGAAGCTAAATGATTCATAGTTTCAACATTTTCTCACTAATAAACATAGGAAATGTTCTCTTTTTTTATAAATAGCTCAGTGTTTGTCAGATTGAATGTTTTCTAATCTTTTTACTAATTATTAATTGGATTTAGGTCTGGACTTTGACTAGTCCATTCTGACACATGATATGCTTGGATTCTGATGTTGTTTTAATTATGACAAACTATATTTTCAAGTTTCTGGTTGCACCTCACCTCGTGTGTTGTTAAATTTCCCACCTGTAGTCAGCATGATTTACGCCTGAGACAGTAAACGCCAGAGGGTTGGCTTTGTGCACCCACTGACAAATGAAGTTGAGCAATTGCCCCAAATCTGATCTCTACATCCAAGATTAATAAAACACAAATCCACTCCCTGTGGGACTTATCGTCTGAAATTTCAGCGGCTGTATCCAATATCGGTGCAGAGAACGCAGAAGATGTGATTTATGGCTTTTGGTTTCTTTCTTCACGGGTCTAGATTATGCTCCACCACAACAGTAGGGAGGTGGGATGATGTATGGCATGGGATGTCTGTGGAGTCGGATTCAGGATAATGGCTCTTTGGATCGGAGATGACACGGAATGCTTAAGGCAAGCTGGAGCACTACTGAGAGTGTGCAAAGTGCTAACTCAGAGGAGATACGTTTGTGCTGTCTGGCCCATAGTTATAGACCAGGTGATTCATGAGCTGCAGATGGAGAAGCAGGATTTATACCCTACTCACTAGATTGCTTTACATCCTATAGTGAATTAAATGAAATAGCGATTACTCTTCTTATCGAGATAAACAGAAGCAGAACCCGAGCAGAGTTCACGTTCTTCTCACCAAACCACAACAGCTTTTCGTCACTGCACCGTGTCGACTTGCGCAAGCTGCTTCTGTTTTTGTTTTTGGGGTGATGGAGGAACCACACACAGATGTAGACAAATTAAACTGCTGTTTCCTCCCACGCCACTGCAAAATGCCCACCTTTCGGTCTGAAACGCTGAGGTGAGCGACCTCCGCTTTGAGCGGCGCGCATTGTTGCTGCGTGAACCTTTGACCTCGGGGTTGAATTCCAGTGAAATCCACAGAGGATTCAGCTCTATTTGTTATTTGGGGAAAATGTAATAGTGGCATCATATGAGGCTATCAGATGTAGTTTAATCTGGTGGTATTACTATTCTCAAATCAGTTTATTGTGTTGGATTTTAGGTACAATGCCCTCCAAACATATTCACGTCTTCTTTGTTATAGAATAATCATAAATAAACAAATTACAGGTGCTACACTTATTAGAAACCCTAAAAACATGAATATAACTAATAAGGATCTTTTTCACCTTCTAATTTTTAATCCATGACGTTGTATTCCTGTAGTACATCTAGATATTTTCTATTGACGTCTCAGTAACATCGGATACATTGAATCACGCGAAGAAGAAGAAAACTGTTCTCCGGTTGTTTTACGTGTGTTCACACCTGTGTGAAACTCAGGATCCCTTTTACTGCCAGGTTTGTACTGAATCGTAGCCACTTTTCAAATGGGAAAGACAAGAAAACATGCCATTCATATGAGAGTGATGGGTTCTGAGCCTCATAAATCAGGAAATGGCTACAAGAAAACAACTAATCAATCAAACATGCTAATATCTATGTGAACATTTTTCAAAAACTACAACTGGCATATAACAAGGAAAGAATATGAGGAACCCCACCTTATGTAAGACTCCCCTGCTGAGTGGCTACAAATGTCATATTTACATTATCATTAACCAACACGGTTAGTGGCTGTTTTGTGGCTAAACTTAACTGCTCAGTTAAACCAAAACACATCTAAAAAGTTGAATTTATTTAAACATAAACCCCCCTTTAGACCCATCCATAAATTATAAAACTGTAACAGATTCTTCTAGTTATCCTCTTTAACTGCAGCCACAGAAGCTGTTCTGCAGCTTGACACGCTTACTCGGGTGCAGCCATACATTATTGAAATCTTCCAACTGTTTCAAGTGTTTCTGTGCTTAGTTCAAGCTGCAAACCAGCTCTGATCCAAAAACTAGGGCTGAGCACTCTTTAAATATGCACTTCTTGCATCTTCTTACCACATGCAGGAAAGTTACCCCGCTCATGTCCTCGACAGGCAGCACTTAAGTGGGCAGTGAAACCTCAAGGAAGGGTGGGGAAGCTGGCTGATTGCCCTGCTCATTGGTGGGAACTCGATGTTAGCAGTGACCCCCATCAGAAAGGCCGGAGGAAGCAGAGGCGCACCTGTTAGGAAAATGTGAAACACTTTGGGTGGAAGAGGTTTCATCCGAAAGACAACAACTTGGAAGCGGTGAGATCATCCGTCTTTTTCCTCGCGTCGACTGCCAAAATCTGGAAGCCTCTCTTTTGCTCACATGCCTCTCTGTAGTGCTCTGGATTTACTGTAAGAGCTAACACTGGGAGGCTGCTCTGTTATTTTATTTATTTATTTTTTTCACGTCAGGGTTTATTGAGGACAGCGAAGGAATCTAGAGTTTCACTGCAGTAACCTACAATGCAGAAAGAATTCGGCCAATAAAGGCTGCGGGGCCGTGCTTGCAGTAGCAGAAGTGGATTGGCGCAGATTTTGAAGCAAAATCCCTTGACAGTAACTCAAACTTACAAGTTTAATCTCATAAAGCAGTGTGTGTATGTGCGACTGTTTGTATCCAAATCTGTCGGACTAATACCCCAGCAGCTTTGAAAGTGACTACAAGGTTGTATTGACCGAGTTTCTGGGTTAAGTTGGTGGCTGAGTACAGTTTGTAATCTCTTTTTGTTTGGCTGATCCTCACTCTCCAGTGATTTCTGATTATTTTGGTCCACGTGCCTCACAGCCAACTCCTCTTGGTGAGTAAAGCGTAACCTGCCCCTTTGTTTGCCCATTTATCTGCTTTTGGAGCTCAAGGGAAAGGTCGCTGTTGTGTCTTGACCCCCACGATAGCTGGTGGTGATAGCTGGGATTTGTAAAAGCAGTCACCAAGATGTCCACACATCCTTAAAATGTCCGAAATTTATGTATCTAAAATAAAGACTTTAAAATTTCTTAAATATATTAGAAAAAATATAAGTTAGCCTTAAATATGTGGTAGTGGGACTATTTAATCTCATATCTTCTAGGAAGTTTATTTTTCTTGTGGAACTTTTCTGTCAGGATTTGTGACTCATGGTGATTGAGGCTACCGCTAACTAGCCGCTAGCATACCCTTGCTAGCTAGCTATGTAGCTTTTTTGTGTCTATCATAAGTAAGTGTAAATTTGTCCCCTGTCTGCTGGACAACATTCATCTTTGCCCATATCTCACTTCTGCTGTTATATACAATACTCAGTTTTCTTTGTATGTGATGCAGGTCTTAAATTTCATTCATAATGGTCTTAATTAGGTCTTAAATTTGAGTTGTTGAAACCTGCAGAAACCTTAGTCATGAACCTTGAACTTTTTCACTTTTACGTTGACTGAATGTGGAAAAGTTGGAAGGGTGTGAACAGTTTTGCAAGACAGTGTAAATGAGTAGAGATGTGCATCTTTAATAATATCAGCTGCTCTAAAGCCATGCCGGTGGTGAGGTTATAGAGTACACAATATTCCTTTGTTGTTACGCAAAACCCAGGCGCAAATAAATCTCCACAAAGCAGCGTCTCTGATCCAGCACGAAAGCAGCAGGTCCAAAATGTGGGCTAATACAAGAAGAATTTCACTGTGCAACGTTTCATGCGTGTTATTGCTAAACCCAACCGGCTGCCAACCAACCAGTGGGACCTCCATTAGATCCCACTGGCCATCGTGGGAACATTCCTGACACAGCATTATTCCATAATTCCCACCATGTGTGGTTTTTCCAGGGGGCGAGTTCTCACTAAGAGCATGGAGAATCCCACTGAGGAGTGGAGATGGGTTCACTGTAATCAGAACCAGACTGCATATTGAATGAGGGGAAACAGCTGAAGGTAAATAATAGTAGAGCTTGTCTCAATAACTTCTTCACTACTGGATCTAAGCTCTGATCTTAAAAAAGAAGCTCACCTTTTCATTGTTTCTGGTCCAGATTTACACATAACACAATTATGTGGATCATTTTTGAAAAATATTGTTTAAATTATTATATTTTGCACCTTTAGTTAAAAAATAGCAAACAACGGTGAAGAAATCTGAAAAATAAACAACGTTTCTAGAGGTGCTGCGTAAGTTATTCACAACAACCATCATTTAATAATTAAATGTGGCTGTGGGACTTCAAAAAATAAAGCTCCTATAAATATGTTCTGCTGGAGGTTGATCAGAGGGCATAGTCTAAGAGGAGAGTGGCACAAACTAGGATCAGAACAATTACTGGAAATAATATAAAATCTAATCAAAACAGTGTAACATAAAACATATTTAATTAAATTTTACTTTAACCAGCCAGTTTATTAGATAGCTGCCTGTTTACACAACAAATTAGCCAATCAGAGGGGAGGAACATGATGCTTTTAGTAGGGATGTGACGTGATATTTAAGTGCTTCAATAGTTCTAGTCAAAGTGAAGTAAGTTTTGCTAAAATGCCTCATTTACGCTGAGCGGTTCGGTGCAGGTTGGTGTGTTTCAGTGCCAGCTTATTGTGCGATATGACACGAGAGCTTTTCCACCTCCACTCTCACTCAGTTTTAGCTGTGACATCTAGGTGGTAACGTCTACATTTTCATGGTCTAATCTGTGGGGAAGGATTTTTCTTTGCACACTTTGAACCCCCTATCCCCACTGATGGCCACTTCCAGCAGGATAATACTCTATACTCTGACCCAGAACCTGTTTCTGGTGGTTTGTGTCTTTGAGTTTTATATACCTGATAGCGGGGATTATTTTTGGAAACCTTGGATATCTAAGGGGAATTTAGAGATGTTTCTTAATGACTTTGGACTGTGGGAGGAAGCCGGAGTATTGGGAGAGAACGCATGCATGTACAGGTAGGACATGCAAACTTCAAGACCCAAACATGGGATTCAAACCTTGCACCTTCCAGGCCACAGTGGAGCGCTCCTTCTACATATATCGATTCAAAGGCACTGATGATCAAACAACCTTAGCAGTGATTTTTTTTATTTTTTAAATTTTCTTTTGTATTGACCCAGTGAAGAGGTCGATTGCACTTGACCTGAAACAACAGCAATCCACTGATCAATACTAATGCCTTCCCATCGCCGGTCGACTTTGTGGCACATCATCAAACGGCTGGCTGATGGTCGGCTTCTGCACACTTTACAGGAAGGCTGAGGGTAACTGCTTCATCTTTTTCAGAACACAGACTGTGGTCCAGTTGTTAGCTCTGTCTGGTTAAAACATTTTAAATGGGCAGTATTCTATGCTTTTGATTAAGTAGCTTTTACCTTTTAAGTTACATGTCAAATATACTTAAAAGACTTAAAATAAGACTTGGTAAATTTGATTCTCCTGCTCTTTCTAACACTCCGCCTTCAGGAAGTCATCTCAACTGAGCTCCTCTATTAAAGCTTTAACAACATTTTTACCAGTGATGCACTGAGAAGTAAATATGAGCTAAGCAGATGCACAGTTCCAACTAATTGCTGCTGGCTAGTCTGAAGGAGCTGAGTGGGGTGTTGCAGGGGAGCTCAGAAGTTTGGAAGCTGCTGCTCTGAGGTGGAGTTGCATGTTGAAGGCGGAGCTGGGTCCACCCAGGCGTTTTGCAAAGCTGGCTGCCCAGAGCGATTAAAGGATTTCTCAAACATGCATCTAAAAAATCAAGGCGACCCTCCATGTATGTTTTTGAGGAGGGCATAACATTATAACATGATAAAAAAAAGCCATAAAAAGTTGATTTTACTAAAAACTGCCCCCTTAAAGCAAAACTTTGGAGAATTGAGGATCGTGTTTGATTTGTGCAGATGATTTGAGTGCTGCTGTGTGAACTTCACCATCTTGGACATGCTTGTAAACCTCTGTAGTGCTCCTTCTCTGTCATCGTCTGTTTTCTGTACTTCCCCCCGTACACAATCCTGCCTTTATTTCCTGCAGTGACATCATAACTGCCCCTGCTCGCTCAGAGCCCTTCCCTTCTTCCCACTTCCTGCTCCAGACAGGAAATGAGCAGAACTTTTAGACCGGGGAGACAAGGACACACCTGTGTCCACCACACTGAACCCTGTGTGTGACGTTAACTGATGACACAGGGTAGGTGTGTATTTTTTGGAGTGGGTTGCCTTCACTTTAATTTAAATAGACACTTTACCTCCTGAATATACAAGCAAGCTTGAGCTGCTTTTTTTTAGCACTCCTGCGTCTTGACGGCAAGTCGATCTTGTTTGTCTGCGCGTGTGCCGCAGACCTTCCTTTGTTTTCAGCAGCGGAGCAGCTGCGAAGCGGCCCCTTCTCTGTTGTGACTGAGGCAACTGTTGTTCCCTGCAGCTGCGCAGACCCATGTGTCACTGCCACACCTGTTCAATAGCCTTGTGTTGACTGAGTGATATCACGCTTCGACCGTCTGCAAATTACAAGAGCGGCCTGACCTATAATCTAACGGGGCAATTATGTTTGTTCTATTTTTTTTTTATGGCACGTGTGGATGGATGACTCAAGTCGTCATACTATCTCTTTACAGCACTCTCTCTGCGTTGTTGCAGGGAGTCTGTTTGCTGTGAAAACAAACGCTCGGTTTTCTTTTGCCTGTAAGGCCACATGCTGCGTCCAAACAACAGTTGCCGTGCAGGAAAGCAAAAGAAACAGCTGAGGCCAGCGGGAACAGCTTCGCTGTAGTTAGCCACAACATCAGCTGCCTACCTCTCACACACTCCACAACTAAATCACAGTTACAGTATTGATTGAGCATGTTTGTCCAGTATGAGTAAGATTGAGTTTTTTAGCAGTTCTTTGTAAATAGATTTGGCACGAAAAGGAGCACAAATGCACGTCATTCCCTTTGTTAAATACAATAGAGGATCTATGATACTTGGGTTTCCTCTTCCCCACTTTTAAATATGGTTGAGAATCTGTGATGCTGTGGGCTTGTTTCTGCTCAAAATTACCTCAAAACTGCCGTAGTGTGTGGACATCTTGTAGTTGTTTAAAATGCTTACTTACCCTGAACATGTAGTTTTTTTTTATCTACAACAACCTACTAATGTATGACTCAGCACTGTAGTGAGTTAATGACCCACTGAAGTGTTAAAACTCGCAGACTCATGAGTCACATTGACACACATACCTAATAGTTTGAGCAAGGCTTTTGCTTTGACTCATGTTAGAAATTACTGGGTAAGGCATGGTACCATTTTCATCCAGCTGTGCAGATTTATCAGGGTAGTTTTCCACCCTATAAGTTGAATAGTTTTAATTTAAAATTGTTAGCAGGAACACTGGCTGATTGCTTTAAGAACTTCACTGAGAACATTTCTCTGACTGTGCGAGTCATTTTGTCTGAGCACAGTTAAGTCTCTCGCTCAAGCACCCTTCCCAGTTAATCCTCGGCATTCTTGTGACGGAGAACTTGCTGCGATCCGTTCCAGCTGTCGAGTATCTCTGTTCTTCTGCAGCGCAAATAGAAACACAAAAGTCCGTCTGTAGCGTTTGACTAAAGATGTCAACTTCAGCGAGTTGACATCAGGCTCAGTCAGAAACTTGCTCATGTCTGATCATGGTTTCCGTTTTTTTTTTTTTTTCCAGGGGATAAAAGCCCAGCCGCAGAGTGGAGTGGTGGTCTGACCTTTACCCTCAGTAGGACGAAAGGAAAAGCCACTTCAGAGGTAAAAGTTCCTGTAAATTATAGTTGGTAAATCCTGGCATTGCTGTTTTTCCTTGTGGTGAAAGAAAGGGCAGGTTTCTGGAAAGCATCAAGCCCAGAGTTCCTATACAGTTTTTTAAAGTATGGAATGGGATCCAGGTCTTTTCCAGCTCTGAGTGAGTATGGATAGAGAAAATAGGAGTGAGGAAAAAATACTTCCACACCTTGGAAAGTGTGGCAACATTTAGGCAATGTTGTGCCCTTCATTCATGTTCTTGTTTCTTTCTTTCCTTTCTTCCTTGTGCTTTATTTTTTCTTGTGTCTTCCTTCCTTTCTCACTACTGCTTACTTTTTGGAGTCCTCCCTTCCTCCTTTGTGAACATCTCTAATTGCTTATGCCTCCTTCTTTCCTTGTTGGTGCCCCCACCACCCAATCTTGTGTCCTCCTTCCATTGTTCCACTCTTTTTGTGTCCCATCCTTCTTTCCTTCCTTGTGCCCTATTTCCTCCTTCTACTTTCCTTTTGTCCTTCCTTCCATCTCCTTCCTTTCACAGGTCTTGCCTCCTTTTCATTCCTCTTTCCTCTGCTGAATAATTTATAAGTGAACTTTGGTGTCTACTATTGTAAATAAACAGAAATTATGGAGTATTTTACTAGATGAATGTGTAGGAATCCAAAAAAAAAGACAGCTTCCTGTGAAGCTCTGTTTCTGGTGGCCTAATGTCCTGGCTAGAATGCAGCCTCTCCAACATGCGTGTCTGGGGCTCTACGCTCTCAAACCAGCACCATCAGTCATCTGACTGAAATACATTTTTAACTAAGTGGCATTCCCTGTTGACAATAGAGATCTGTGTTGTTTGCTTGTTGTTGTGAGTTCAGAGTTTGAGGAGCATACAGTTTACGCCCCAAAAATCCTCCAGAAGGTTGTGTAAATCAGAGCTAAATGAGAGGGAAGGGGAGAGTCTTCCTCACCGAAGGAGATAATTCTTGACTTAAGTGGAAGCATGTGGGGTTGAATCGTAGCGGTGGTTTGCAGAAAGATGTTCTGCTTTATAGCATTTAGACGTTTCCTCTTTGCTGTCTATGTCTTTGGTTGTCAAACTGAACTTATTTCTTTACTAACGAGACAAGAGATTCTCACAGCATAACATGGAGGTCTGTTGGTTACCACAGGACATCATTCAGAGTTTTCACCAATAAATTGGAGTTATGTTCCATAGAAAAACCAATGAATATGCACTGTACTTTTTTACTCGGGTTGTAAAGGTACACAACAATCACAGTTTGGTATGTATTTGGTGTTTAAAGTCATGATCCAATACGCTTCAGTCAAGGGAAATAAATAAAACATGATACTTTTTGTACTTCCATCAGAAGTAAACTCATTTAAAAAAATTGGTAAAGTATAGAACTGATTGGCGATTTGGTTTGATTTTTTTTAAAGGAATGAAGTAGAATTAGAAGGCACTGTCAACGCCTGGATAAAAAGATTATGCAACAACATAACCACTTGAAAACAATCAGTTTTGAGGTTTAGACATTTTTTGAATAAGATTGTACCCATATTTGAGAATAGAAACTGTATAAAAGTTGGTTTTTAGTGTCCCAGCTGTGCCTGAATGTCATGTGCAGCAGTTAAAAAAAATATCCTTTTCAAACTGCATTTTTGTTCTATTTTTGATACAGAATTGCCCCAAATGTTCTTAATTAAAAACAAAGTCAAAGTAAATTGCAGAAGCCTTCTTTAAGCCAGCTGCGATACTGTAGGCTTCATTCAGCCAGAGAAAAAGATAAAGCTGCTGCTTTTCTTCGTCGTTCAGACAGACGAATCTGTGTTTAGACTGCTGACTTAACGTTGTGTGACTGTGATGAGCCGACGACTCACGGAGCACAAGGCCTTTTGATAGGAGAAGCTAAACAAAACAAATACAAATAATCGACCAGACCGAGCTGGTGGCTGCTTGCTGGCGATTCATACTGCTTCAGTGTCACTCACAGACTCCCACTAACACCTCCACTCAGCTGTCCGTATCGCTCGGCACGCCCGTCGGCACAGCCGTGCACATCACGCACAGCTGATCACAGTTATCATGGCAACTGTTTTCTTCAGGCGCAGGCGCTTCTAAAACGCCACCCTTGAGCCGATCTCTCCTGCTGGTTCTGAGATGCAGCCATGAAGGCGTTTGGGGGGGATGCGGTATGCGATTGTGTGTTCCTGGCACAGCGAGGAATGCTGGAGGAGGTATGGCTGGAAACGAGTCCGGCAAATTTTTCGGGTCTTAAAAAAATGACTTAATTATTTGCATCTTTTATTGTATTTCTAATGTTGTGTAAAAAAGACCTATGTGGTTAAATAAAATATTTGCAGAATTTGAACATTTTATGCAATTAATCATCAGAATACTCGATATAACAATCGATTACTAAAATAATTGTTAGTTGCAGCCCTAAACTGAAAACATAATGGCACCAACTAAATAATGCAACTCAAATGTTGTTAGTCCTTCTAAGTAGCTCACAATGCCAGCAAAAATAACCATGCTTACTGTGATTAATGTAATTGTTTCATCAATAAATTTTTGTCCGCTTAATCAAACTGACTGCCTTTTCGGGGAAACGCTGACAGAAATATGAATTGTCGATAAATAACTGTCACATTCTCTAAAAGCTTTCCAGCATATAACATTGTCAGATTTGCCACATCTTAATACCTGTTTGCAGAAACCATTGATATGAAGCAGCATTGATGCTGATTAATTCACACTGCAGGTGCAGTCTGGTTTATTTAAACCCTCCGCTGACCAAACACTGGATAATCTCTGTGTTCCCAGCCTCTGCTGCTGCAGCAGCAGTGCTGCATCATGCTTAAAAGTTGGTGTTGGTGTCGGTGTGTGAAAATATTACAGCAGACCACCTGAGCCCCTCTGTGTGTGTGTGTGTTTGTGTGTGTGTATATGGGGCGTATGCGTCTGGATGGAACCTGATCTCTTTAGGGAAAAGACAGGAATATTGATTTCACATTTGGGCTCATGCCCTACAGGGAAGCTGACGCATCCTCTGTAATGTTTGTTCATGAGCGAACAGAGTTGACGTTCTGAGAGCTCTCACCTAGCACAGATCACCTTCGTGTTTCTTGTTTATTTTATTGCTGATGTTTCCATGCAGACAGACAATGGAACGCAGCACATGGTTGTTCTGTTTGTGGTGAAAGGAACTAGCGTAGCGTAGCGAGTGATGAGGCTCGTGTGGCAGAGATCTGTGCGTGTGCACGTGTGTGTTGCCATGACAATTGCTGCTGAATTTCGCCTCGCCGTGATACTGGTGAGCTTGCTGCGTCCTCACACTTCCCACCCACCAGTGTGACCGTGCACTTCCACTATCCCCCTCCTCTCCAGGTTGGGATTGTGCAGCTCTTGCTCTCCATCTGTCTGCCTCTCCTCTCTCCGGCCCCCGTCAGCTCTTTATGCACCCCTCCTTCTTAATTGGCTGTATAAACCGTGCGGGACCGCTGTGTCATGCCACGCTCGACTGATTGCGTCTGATTGGTGGCTGTTGCTCGTGCTTGACTGATGTCGCCGGAGCCGCTGCTTTGGCGATCAGCCCCCGACTCTATTCGCAGTCTAATGGTAGCTCTTCCCCTGGTATTGTGTCCATCCATCAACCCCTTTCTTCCTTTGCTGCACTTAACCAGCTCCTCACAACAGTCCCTCCTTTCTATGTGATTTATGTTGCTTTTTTTACTACGCCAGTCCTGATATAAAAACACAGCGACATTAATATTTAGTGGAAAACAAGAGTGTTATTGCTTCTAAGATATTTACAGTATTTTCCACATTTCAGAAATTATGCCAAAACAGACGTTGGTGACTGCTAAAGAAGCACTGATCAGATATTTTGTGGCTGATTACATTTTTTTTTTTTTTTGCATCACTGAAAATGAATACAATCCTCCAAATTTATCTAAATAAAAGACAACTATACAAAAAGAACAGCACATGTCCTTCAAAAAAGGCCTGAGAGAACATCAAAATTTGCTGGACAATAAATAGTCTCATAAGTTATTGCAATAAATATAAAATTGTTGCTTTGAAACCATTTTCTAGTAATACCACGGCAAAGGCAAGAACAAATTCTCAAAGATTAATAAACTTAAAATTCTAATGAACTTTTCACACTGAAACTGGAAGACATTTTAAATATACAAAACAAAAAAAAAAACATACAATAAACTAAATTAATTACAAAGTCTGTGTAAACAAAACTCCCCTTTAAAAAACAAGAGTAGTTAAGGCCAGTGCATCAGACTGAAGACTTTTTTTCATCCAGCTTTTGGTTTTAATTTGTCATGCGATTAATTCATTTATTGCTTATTACAACATGTCTGCTTCAAAAGACAGATTTCTTCTCATATCTTATATTTAGATTGAATTGTGCACAATTACTGGTAGAATTGCCATTTTTAACTTTCCTGTGTTAGCGATTTAAATTTAGCTCGCTTAGCATTGCTTACTGTAAACTCCGTCTGGGTTTCCTTCAGAGTAGCTTGACCATGACTGTGAAGTTATCAAAAGACTGTTATTCATGAAACTTTTGCCCGCTTGTAACCACAAGTTGTCATTTCTTACGTCCGTCTAATGAAACGCAGACAAACCAGCTAACAATGAACCGAGTTTATATTTATATTGTTGTTATAACCACTTAAAGTGCTCTACAGTAGAGCCGCATTAGCCTAGTTGCACTCACAGATGCCAAAACATTGAGGTTTGGTGCCTTGCCTAGAGGCATATCAACATGTGGCAGGAGGAAGCTGGAATCAAACCCACATCTTTCTTATTGCAAGATGAGCCACAGTTACCCGGGGATTACCCAAAATTGTCATGTACAGAAAGTTGTCAGCAGAAAGTTGCCAGATATAGGCTTCATCTTTGTTGTTATAACTAGAATCAGCCCAATATTTATCTATCTCAAACATTATTATGTTACCTTTAGAGTGGAATATCACATTCACTAAAGGTCAAAGGTTTAGGTCAGACACAGCTAGTTAGAAGCTGGAGTTGAAACAAAACGCCACTCCTTTTATATGCAGAGGGTTTTTTCAGTTGCACAGTGAGTGGGTAGGTTCGTACTGCTTTATATATTTTCTGTGTTGTTGTGGTTTGGATTTAGTCATGAACAAGAAAGAAAAGGATAAATAGCAGTGGATATGAGTGAGTGACTATCATCTGCGTTGCAAACATAAGCCTGGAAGTAATTAGACGTTCTCGCATTTTGCAGAGAGATCGAATCTGTTTTATATCTCGGTGGCAATGAGACCAAGCATTCAAGACCGGGAGGCTTTGTTCTTTGACGAAGGCCTCGATCTGACAGGCTCATCACACGCAATATCGCAAGATGGACTTTACAGGCTTTTAAGCAGGGTCATTGTGATGCCGAATGTCATTTGTGATATCCTATGTCTTGGGATTTCAGTGTCTGTTTTATGACTTCAGTTTATCCCATGGAGGCTATTTTGACAACTAGACGCATGTATGTGTAAGTCATGAGTCATAATCTGTCTGGAAGCACATTTCATACTGGATGACATGAGCAGGAGGATGAAATTTATCCTGTTGAGGAAACCTTCAAATTGGACCATATTGTATATAAATAGCATGTATATATAGTTGCTTGTTAATTGATTAAACTGAGAGATAATCAACAGAAACATGCTCAAACCTCCTGTGTTATTAAAGCTGCTTTATGTCATGCCTTAAATACTTTTTAAGGGATGAACAGAGATGAACAGAGACACGGGCCACAAAAAATCTAAAAGTTGAGTCTGAAAACAGCAGGATTGCAATAATACAAAAGGGCAACATGACCAGCAACCAATGAGGAGCCTCTTAAAGTAGCTGCTAGTGTAACAAAAATGTAATAAACTTGATTAAGAAACGCTCAAGTTTTAATGGTAGTTTTTTTTTTTGCATGCAGAATGATGCATTCTCCACACCAACTTAAGAATAGACCCATTAATAGCTTAATCTTATATTACTTTAATTGGCTTCAAATGTGATTTAGCCTGTAACATTAGCATTGGAAGCTAATGTTAGCCGTTAGCATTGTTTTGTGTATGTTTTCCCACCAGGAGGGTTAATTGCACCACTTTGTCCCCAATTTATTCTCCTCTGACTTTGTACTGGGGAACATCTTAACTGGCATATTAGCTGTAATCCTCAGACCTGGCAGATTTAAAGCCACTCCTAGCAGTGGTGAAGCTGCTGCATCTGCTGCCAGCGACTTTAAGAGCTTTAAATGTTTGTATCCCACTAAACTCTGAAGAATTCCCAATCTGTGTTTACAGCCAAGCACCGCAGCAGCTATTCATGCTTTCTTAGAGTTTAATGAGTTTCTGTTAATGACCTCTTGTTCCCTACTCTCTTATTTTCCAAAGTGCTTCCCTTTAATTTTGGCTCACTTTGCTAGTATTATATAATTTGTTAAGGCTTTTCAGTTGGGAGGTGGGATTGTGAGGGTAATATGGGGGAGAGGGAGAATGGATATAAGAACAAGATTGATTCAGTTTTCATTTGATCTAGAAATAGCCTGTTAAGAAATACTTGATGGAAAAATTAGCTCAAGCGGAAGTATCTGGCTACCAAATTGTTTATTTAGTTATGTCAATTTTCCACATCTCAGCCCTCGTATTTCCTGTCTGTTTGAAATATGAAAGGATTTATTTGTAACCCACGTTTATTGAGCTTTTGGTATTTGAATGTTAACTGGAAACACTGGTCATGAATCAAGCAAAAAACCAGGACACCTCATAGTGATTGTTCAATGCTTACGAAAACCCCCCAGTGACCCATGCCTGTTGCTAACTGAGACGTCAGCAACTTACCGTTCTTGTAAACTCCTCAGACCTAAGACTACTACTTCTCTGGCCTGAAAGCTGAATCATAAAACTTGTTAGTCAATCTCAAATAACGTTTTAATGGGAACCAAATGGTCACGGATTCTCTGTCGGCATTACACAAACAGAATTTAGCGAGGATTCAGCCAAGAAGACCCAAGCTGACCTGTGATGTAATTTCATGCATTTTTCTCCAACTAATGGAAAGAAGCAGGGAGATCTGGGGCCTCCTGGTGTAGATCTCTTGTTTTTTTAAATGCGCTATAAACTTGGTACGAAAGTAAGAAAAGTTGTTTGCCGTTATGCAGTTCTTCTTCTGGTACAACGCACACAAATATATAATCTGTACAGATGTGGTGCAATTTAATTTAAAGACTTTGTAATGGCAAGAGACTTATTACCAAGAAGCATTGTTATGACAAAGACATAATCAGCCAAATCCTTTGATCTGACATGATGCCAGTGGTTTGTGTGTCAAGTTTGGTGTGAAATTATCCCTCAGGCAGGATCAGTCATTCCAAGTCATGTGACTAGAAGTCAGGGAGTTAGTCACTTATTAACCTACTTTCTCTGGTGACAAAAATACACGGTGCACAAAGGGAGAGGTGCTTGACCAAAAATCTAACACTTTTAAGCATTTCTTCAGCAGTATTAAAAATTTACATACACTATCTGTTCCTTTTGTTACACAGTCTTTACTCTGCGCTCTTCTAATCTTCTTGACACTCTTTGAACTGAAAGGCTAAAGATAGATCTCTGTTCTTTTCCTTCGCTTTTCCTCCTCCTACCTCTTTGCTGTTATCAGGGCTAAGTGCAATACTTTCTCTAGTTTCATGAGAAGAGTTTTTCAGTGCAAGAAGACTACCTTTCTGTTTCTGATTAGCGATTTACAAGTTAGTTGGTCTAAGTTTTGTTTTTTTTAACCCCTCCAGGGGTCTTTTGTGGGCTCTAGTGTCCCTTATATGAAAGTAGGCTGACAGGAGAGAGGGAAGACATGCAGCAAATATCGTCGAGTCCGGAAGTCGAACCCGCGATGGCCTCATCGAGGACTCGAGGCCTCTAAACATGGGTCGCGCTATCCCCTTTGCCACCACAGCACGTCCTAGTTGGTCTAAGTTTGGTCGGTTTCCCCTTGATCAGCTGTGACCATGCAGTGACTGGCTGATAAAATTCAAATAGTAAAAAATTTATTTAATGTGTTCAAAATATTTCGATTTCCTAACTTTTAGAAACTGTCAAAATCAGATTCTGTAGGCCAGACCTCAAAGAAAACCAATAATCAGTATGGGCTGGAAGATTGGTGCATTTTATTCTGACAAAAACACACTATACTTTCTTCTCTTTATTCCTTTTTTGTTGATTCACCAGCTACAAGAGCAATCGTTCACAAAAAGACCTTGGAAAAGAGACTCCACTGGGAAGTCCTTTGACCTCTGCTCATTCAGTTTAGACCCCTGACCCATCCAGATCAATGTCGGTCATGCTCAGACAAGAAAGAATAGCGTAGCTCAGTATCAGGAGGGAAAAGGCCAAGGCTGGCATTCAATGGTGATAATGCTCCTGCACATGCACACTCTCAGACACACAGCATCTTCCTCCAAGCCCTGCATCTCAGCCAGGTCATGGTCCATAAGCTTAAAAGCTGGGCCGCAGGTGGTAATTCACTTAAACCTGCAGCAGGATCTCTGGTTGAGGCTGTGATTCCATTAGGATGACATAACTAGAGTCATTGTCGAAGAGCACTTTGTTTTAGGTTATGCACTGATTGCTACTCTGGGTTTTTTGTTCGTTTTTTTTTTTTTTTACCTTATTTTTGTCTAGATTTAATCAAGACTGACACTTCATCTGCTGTAAATTAAATCAGGGTTCTATACAGACTGGAAAGGTCTTGAAGATATGGAACCTAAATATTTTCTGGGTCAATGTAGACTAAATGAAACCATGGATACTGTTTTTCCTATTGTTGAAAACCTGTGTCCATCTTTTATCTGACCATCAATCCATCTGTGGATTTGTTTATCCGTCCCTCCACTAGTCATCCACTTGACCATCTATCAATCCATTGTTGCATTGATTCATTTCATTCATTCACTGTCAATCTATTATTGCATTCATCTGTCAATCTATCCATTCATCCAGTTGTTGGTCTGTAATTTATACATTTTTGTCCTCTCCAACAATCCAACCATTAATCTCTTTTTGGTCTGTTTTACTGTCCTCTGTATTTGAAAGATGTGTAATTAAAGCTGGATCTGAGCAGAAATATCGCCCATGAATTTAGAGTAAAATACTGTATTTATAATTTTTTATTTAGAAGTCTAGAAATTTGAGTCTCGAAAATATTGTGTCGTTAAATGTGTAGTAACCCTAAAACAAGTGTCAGTGAGTGTCACTGGAGCCACATGTACCCAAATCAAGAAATGATAATGACTGAATGGTAATCTGGCGAACCACAAAGCCTCAGTAAATGGTCCATTTGATGGCTGTAAGGGTGGAGGAGTCTGGACCTCATTTTCAACTTGTCTTCCCACACCCTCATATATCTCCCCTTCCCAGTAAGTGGTGCAGAAAACAGAAGGACAGCTGGAGTTTCCTGACACGGAGCGGGTCATAAGGGAAATGAGGAATTCTGCCCATCCAGGCCATTTCCTGTTCCGCCTCGCACACTCGCTTGCGAGAGAATGGATGTAATTTCAAACACGCTCGCACCCAGATTTACTTGGTTTGTTTTTAGGTTGCACATGCATATCCCACCTTCTTATTCAAGCTGATGGGCCAAGTCCCAATGCCAAGGCAGGAAGCTATCCATCATCAATGCTGTAATGTGACACTGTAACAAGTGTCTCCCAACTGCTGTGGGGTTTCAGTCTGTGTTGCCACCCAGTACTGCTTTGCTTTTCAGCTCCAACCACATTTACTTCAAGCTTTTACCTCTCTCCTGTAGCACAACATGGATTTTAAACAGCTTTTCTTGTAGAAGCTCAGAAATTCCCATAAAAGCATAAAAAAAAAATCTTTTGCCGGATCAAACGAATGAGGGTCATCAGAGGAGTTAATCCTGGTTTGGTACAGGCCCAACTGGTGACTGACACTACATGGGTTGGATAACTGGAGGCAGTGACACCGTCTGAAAACATCAATGGGATTACTGGGGAATATTCCATCAGACGGCTCTGGAGGGAGATTGCTGGACTGTACCAAAGGATTGACTCACATCTACTGTCCACAGATCTTCATATTGTGATCGATAGTATCTCCTCCTCATGTTCTAGTTAAAATATTCACTTATTGCTTTTCAGCTCCAACCACCGTATTAAGACGTTAATGTTATTTATAGCTTTACTGGGTTCAATATGTTAAATTTAAAGGTGCTGCATTATTATCCATAAATGGAAGTATTTTCTGTATTAAAGGTGGTGATTCAAAAGCATTTTTGCTTCAGAAAAATGTCTGTTTGTCATGACACTTAAAAGGTTGATTTTCATTTATGCTTTCAAGATTTTTAGGTATTCTCTCTGTAAAATTAAGGTTTATGTACAATGCGAAATTCTAAACTCCTAGGTTTTAAACTAATTCATTTAATAACCTCTTTATATCCAGTGATGTGTAATGGCACATATATGTGGTGGATTTTGTTTTGTATTTCATTTGTGATGTAGTTATGTTTGCCAAAATTTGATTAAAAATCAAAACGTTATTCATAAAATAAAAATCTAAATTCCTATTAAGAGTACGTGCCTATTCTTTAAGTTTTACCTTTTATTTATGCCATCAGTTGAAACAATGCCTCTTCTTGATTTGACTTTTTGCTTTACAATGAAATGACTTCATTTATATTCAGCTGAGCTACTCTTTCTGTCCACTTGGGGGTGCTGTATCACTAAAAACATCTGTGAAGTCCCTCAGTTTAACACATTTCAGTCCTTATTATGGTCTTAAATGTTGTGTGTGGCCTTTAATTTCTCCTGCATCATTTTCACTGGCTGATGTCACCAGGAGATGTTAAACTGGTGTCTTCTCATTCCATCCCTATAATCTATAATATAGTAATTTCTAATTTTTGTGTGTGCAGATGGATCAGGTGTCGGACGACGAGCTGGACCACGGGGCGGAGGAGGACAGCGACAAGGAGGACCAGGACCTGGACAAGATGTTTGGGGCCTGGCTGGGTGAGCTGGACAAGCTCACACAGGTAGGCAGACAGGCAGGAGGAAATAAGGAAGAGGCTGTATCCATGGCAACCGTAACACTGCTAATCCTGTCTCTGTTTCCTAGCAACTCTCCCCTTCACTTTACATTGTGCATATATGCAGCGCTGTGTGTGAGACACTGAGGAGCATTGCAATCAGACGTGGTTGTTATGATCCCCTGCCTTGGTTGTGTTTCGGTGTTTGCTGATTTTTTTTTTTGTTTGTTTGTTGTTTTTTTTTCATTCATCATAGAGTTTGGATGATGGTCGGCCACAAAAAGCACTGCAGAAGCCGCCTCTCAGGCAGGAGACGAACATAGCCAACTTCTCCTACCGCTTCTCTATGTACAACATAAATGGTGAGACTCGGGTGTCAAAAGGCAGCACAACAAAAATAATTTCCTAATAAATTGAGTTCCCTCCATAATGAACCTATTTCCTCCTCCATCCCCTGTGAAATCTTTTCACAGAGGCTCTGAATCAGGGAGACACCGTCGACCTGGATGCCCTCATGGCCGACCTTTGCTCCATCGAGCAAGAGCTCAGCACCATCTCCAAACCAAACTCGGCGTCTCGCAGCCAGAACAAGGGACAACAGAGGGGCCCCGGGGGCCGCAGTGCCAGCACCAAGCACCCTGGCACCAGTGGAGGGGGAAACAGCGGAGGTAGTTCAGTCTCTTTACAGCGTGCTGCATTTTAAGGAGATTGTGTCATGAGTTACTCCCCTGCTTTGTGTGCAAATCAAAGGTCAGCGGAATTACAAAGACTTGAGTTTGACTCTCTCGGGATAAATAGGTACTTTTAAATGAGTCGCTGCGAGGGGAGAATGAGCGCCGGCTTTGTTCTCCGCTGGTTCAGATTAGAAAAGGCTGACCAAATGAGCAGCGGCTCACAGGAAGCAGGAGTCAGTCAGACTCTGTCCAGTCACAGAAAAATACACAAAAGGGTTTTTATGAAAGGATTTCTTGCTCTTTCACTAGGTTTTTTGAAGAATATTAAAAATTGTTTTTCAATTTGAAATTTAAAAAATATCCTTCCACATCCACATTGGCTTCATTAAGGATGAAGTGGATGAGTTGATAAAGAAGATGTGATCCAGTTTTTTATTTCTAGAGATTAACTATGAGAGAAGGCTGTTTTCATCCATCCGTCTATTTTTTTGTCCATTAATTTCATCTGTCCATCCTGACATCTATAGATATATCTACCATAAATGTGTTTAAGTTTTGTGTTTTATACTTGAAATGGGCAAGCATAGAGTCTAAGAACTCCTGAGAGTCTAAAAAGTATAAAGAACGTTTTCCACTTGTAAAAGATCCAAAGAAAGGGATTTCTGAACGTGTCGAAGTTGACTGTTTTTTGTGGTAGATCACTTCTGTGTTCTCAGTGTTTTTTTTTCCTTAAACATTTCCTTCAGGAAGCACGAGCAGCAGTGCCAGAGCGTCGCCGGCCAGCACGGTTCGGGGCGGCAGCGCCAGCTCTCGATCCGCGGCCTCCAACATCTCCCTGGACGACATCACCTCCCAGCTGGAGAAGGCCTCCCTCAGCATGGATGAAGCAGCGCGTCAGACTTCCTCTTCTTCTTCTACTTCGTCTTCCTCGTCTTCAGTGTCCTCCACAGCTTTGCGGCGCCCCTCCTCTGGATCGTCCGGTGGCAGGCAGCACCGCAGAACCGGTTCGGTGGGCACAGCCTGTGAGCAGGAGGCTCAGTCGCAGCGCTCCAGCATTAATTCGGCGTGCGCCTCGGCTTCCAGCATGGACTCCCTGGATGTGGATAAAGGGATGACGGGAGGAGAGGCAGATGAGCAGGGCAGTCCGAGCTCGCAAGGGCAGAACCAGACCAGCACAGAGGTATGATATTTGCACGGAAACCAAAAACATAGCACACAGCAAAATAAGGGGGATAGTTTGAGTTGCATGTTTTTGGTGTGTGTTGTGCATTCTCTTGTGTAATGAAACCCACTGCAATCTACAAAGTTTTGGATTGCAATGTTAACAACTTTTTCTGGGCTCCTGGAACTCACCACCGGCTCTCTGACTAAACCAGATGAACCTCTAAAGCAGTCTTTCTCAAACTGCGGTCATCAAGGTACTGCATGCAAATAACCGTTTATTTGCTGTGATGTGAGCTCAAAGTGCGACATGTACAGTTAGCTTACCAAAGGGTTGTGTTTAAAAATAATAATGGATAAGTGGCTTATGACTAGGTCACTCAAAAGAAAAGCCGACGATACCTGGTGGAAAGAAAACACCAGGACTACTTATGTAGTCAGAGAAATTCATGTCAGCATGAGTACGGTAGTTTTCAGTTTCTCGGGGTGAGTTTACAAAACTGTTTTAAGACACTGTTACAATACGTAGCGTGCTGAGTGCGAGGTGGTGAGCAGCGCTGCACCCCACGTTGACTACCTGCATCTAAACACCTAAAATAAAATAATAGACTATGTCAGGCTTTCCTCGGGCTGAAAGAAAATGTTTGTTTCTACCAAGCAACTCAATTTTATTTTTCTTTTATCCTGCTTCTAAATTACAAACAGTTCTAAAGTATAATTAACACAACACTTGGAATAAAAAAAAAATCCTTTTTTCATGTTGTGTTATTGTGGTGATAATTTAAAGTTAGGTGGTCCGTGAGTGTTTAATCCTCAGCCTGAAAAGGCTTGAGAAACACTGCTCTAAAGTGTTGGTAAGACACATTTAATCTGCTTTTAGGCAAAGCAAATCTCAGCTTTATTTCTAGCCTGTAGAAGCTCGAAGAAAAACAGGCGTCCAAAAAAAGAAGAAAAACAAGTCAGGTCACAACAACCATGTTATCCTGCATGTCTCCCTCTCTCTCCTGCATGTGTTCACTTTGTTTCTGTTTGCATCCTTTGATTTATCGTTGGCCTCTTTCCACAAACACACACGCACCCGCTCGTCTGCCTGCCTGCCTGCACCTTCCGACTTTTCCAGCATGTCACACTGCGACGGGCCTGCAGTAGGCCGGCCAGACGCCAGCTTGACTTCACCTCCCGCGAGGGTGAAGTGGACCAGGCCACTGTAAGTTTGCGTGTGAGGAGTACAGTCAACTGTAATTGTGGAAAATAGCTGTTATGCTATTGAAAATGCAGAACATTGTTGTGTGTTCAAATTGGGTTTTGGGGAATGTTTTACACCTGTTTTAAAAAAAAAACATTTAGCAGTTCTTATAAAAAAAAAATCTAATGGTTATTTGTGTATGGATGTGGTTTTCAGATTTTTAGTTCATTTGAAACCCTTTCTGCAGCGCTATGATCATAATATTTCAGTTTTGTTCATAAAACAATGAGATGTAAAAACTGCTGTAAAATGATGTGTGAAGGCAGCTGAACTGTAAGTGAAACTACATCTGAATTTGCCTCACTCTTCACACAGTCTTTCCTTCAGCTGACAACCACAACCGCTGAGTGCTTTATTTAGAGTCTTCTCTCTTTTCCACGCTGCTTTATTTTATTTTTTTTTTTTAAAGAATCACAACACCTGCAATTAATAAGCCTCAGATAATCATCTGGCACTGACTTCCCTGTATTTTGTCTCTTCCTCTGCTCTTTCTTTTTTTTATCTCCTGTTCCTCACCCAAGCATTCCTATCTGGACCGAGAAACCTCACTCATTCTGAAAAGCATAGCTGGGAAGCCTTCTCACCTCCTGACCAAGGTGACTTCCTTTTACACTCCATGATCGGTCTGGGTGCCTGTGGAGTCTCTGCATGCCTGCTGGGGGGGGAAAAATCCATCTTTCAGGGTTCCGACACAGTCTGGAAAATTTTGGAATTAGATTTTAGTGTTTTTGACATCTGGATAGCGATGGGGGCATAGGCTCTGGAAAGTTGTATCATTAAAAGTTTGGTAGTTTACCATAACAATGTGTGGGAACCCAGGTTTTTATTATTGGGGAAAACCAAGATCGCCATATTCAGCTATCTGTATGAAGGCTTTCATTGCAGTTTTTAGGATGGATAGTATTGACTTAATTTTTCCTTATTAACTTCACCATGAGTTGGTCTTTATTAAACATTATTCAGATGCATGAGGGCTTTTGTCTTTGGATCTGTGTTTTTTCTCCTTTCCGTGTTTTTTCTGCATGCGGCTTACTGTTGATTTACTTTCTGTTTTATGAGGAAATAATCTTGTCAAGCTAATGTATCAACCTTTTTGAGGTTTAATGTTTCTTGTATCTGTCAATGTTATGCAGTGCTTTTCCATTATTTAAGTTGAAACTGGGGCTAGATTTACAAAGTCTCTATCTCAGAAGTTTTTACAATTATATAGAAATTTATCATAAATCAGCTTGTGCAGTCCTGTCACATAAAACAGATCGGTTTCTGTGATATACAGTCCAGTCTAATCCTAAATGTAATTAATAAAAAATGATTTGATTAAGCCTTTTTTCCTTCTCAGAAAGCATGTGGTGACAGTAGAAAAGTTTTATTTTGGGGCATTTTGAAATCCCCGGGAATAGTCGTCAAGTTTTAAATCTTGATTTTTTGATTTTAATTTTTTGAGCAGTCATTTAATCATGAACTGAAATTTGGAGAGAAGTGGGTGATATGGACTTAAAGCTTTATCTCTTTTTTTTGTGTGGCATATTGTGATAACGATAAAAATAATAATAATAAAAAAAACGGATGTCTTATTTTTTTAGGTAACTGTGTGGCTGCCGCAGCAAATGCAGTTCTTGGAAAAACACCATTCCCATTTTGAAATTGACTTCCTCAAAATACCACTAATATCACTAAACTGCACACAGTAACTGTATTTAATTTCCTGATATTTATTGATGCTCTCATGGATGAACTGTGAAGAAAATGGAATTACATTGTTGTTCTTTTATTTACTGTCAATAACTTAAATTTAACTCGACAGCGATAAATCCAATTTCTTATCATTGCGATAGATTATATGATAAATGCTCACCCCTAGAAGGGAAATCCTGCAATGCACAAGCCGCGAGAATGAACTCGCGAATGTGGAATACTGATGAGAGCGAGCAAGGCGGGGAAAGAGTGGAAAGACATTAAAGTGTGAGGATGCCAAAGTAAAAATAAAAAAAGAAATGCCCCAACTATTCAGAAGAGCTCTTGAAAACTGGCTGGGTGTGAACGTGTCAGTAGAGTAGGACCAGAAACAGGAGTTGTGCCGGTGTCAGAGGGTTAAATCTGAGGTTAAACCCACCCTGACCCCCTTACTCTGAACGCCGGCCGCTCCGAGTCGGCCACACCGACTCCATTAATGTTTGCTTGCTTTGAAGCTACTCATGTGAAAAAGACAGTCTGGGTCAAAGGGAGGAGGGGGTGGTTCTTGTTTATACCCCTCACCCTCTTTCTGCGAACACATCTGTAGACGTCGTCAAATATTCAGCACCACATTCACCCAAATTCCACCGCCGCACATCCCTGCCACTGTGGCTTAGCCTCAGGACCGGAGGCTGCCATCGTCTCTCGCCGATTGGCTGGAGGGTCCTGAGAAAGCAGCTCTCTGGTTGGCTGACCCCTTCGGCTCCTACTATATCTGTGGGGATTATGCTCCATCGATTGGGCACGCTCCCAAAGCCTGGCTGCTGTTCTGAAGAGACGAAGGGAAGAGGCAAGGGGGAGGGGCGTCTTCCTTCCTACTATCTCGGGTTTTTTTTTTTTTTTTTTTGGTTTGTCAAATTGTGCACATTGGGTGCACATGTGAATGTCAGTGAACCCCCACGCCGCCGCAGACTTTTACCCAGTTTCATCCCCGCCGACGATCATTGTGGAACAACTTTACAATGTTTCCCACTTCTACTGAGGATTTTATATTTTTTGGGGGATTCATAGATGCTCTTTGAAGGGTCGGTGCATCAATCTGCAGCCTCGCGTCCTTTAGGAATCTTCTAGCATTGTTTAAGAGGATCAAAGGAAGCTGCCGCAGCTTCCTTTGAATCCAGAATGATGGAGTGCCACGTTTGAGAGAATGTCATAGCTGCAACCGCAACGATTCACATCAGTTATATAACATATTAATTACACAAGTGTAAGCATTGCTAACCTGTAGAATGGAGATGATGGCATCTTGCTGGAGAGGGCAGGTAAGCTACGAAAATGGAGAGAAAAATCCTTATGTAGTTTGCGGCATTTCAACTTTTAAAAAAGCTTAAATTGGAAGAAGCCGTGTGTGTGCCATGATGGATTAAACATGTTCCTGTGTGTCCATCCAGGAGGAGCAAGCCGCCAAGATCAAGGCAGAGAAGATCCGTGTCGCTCTGGAGAAAATCAAGGAGGCGCAGGTCAAAAAGGTAAATGCGTTTTGTTTTTTTTCTGAACACTTTCAGACTCGATCTGTCTTCATGAAACTCCTTCGATCTTAAGAAGCACTCATCATCTTGTCAGATACGCTTTTGAACTTCATCCATGGCGAGGCATCGAAGCGCAGGGAAAATAGGTCAATGCAGCGTTTGATTGTGGAAGCAAGAAGTCAGTCTGTGCATTGAAAGACAATGCAGCTATTTTTCTTTTTTGCTTTTCCACTTCCACCGTAACCTGCTCTGATGTTTGACTGGACGACTGCAGCCTCTGTCTCCATTTATGTATCGATACTGGACTCCACATGAATGAACCGACTGTGTAAATGAGGACAAATGCATTTTGCAGAATGGTGTTCCTTTTTTTAAATGTGTGATTAATGGGTGAAGCCCAGCAGTGTTCCAACCAACAGGGCTCTTCTTTGACATGACCAGATAAAGGGAAGCTTGGTACAGCTGCAACATGAGAATCAGTGACTCGCTGAATGCATGCAATTCCATCAGCTTCGTTGTATTTGAATTAAAAATTCAACATTTCTCATCAACTTTTATGCAGTAGAGATTCAGAAGGGGGTGAGTCGGTTTGTATTCTGAGAAATGTAGGTCAGGCTCCCCATGTCTGAGGCTCCGTCGTAGTGCCTTCACTGGTTTGGGTTTCAGCTCAATCATCCGGGTCAAAGGGTCGGCAAAACAAAAATTGGAGGTGTTGGGAAGCAGTTATTGGCTTTATCGGTTTGGATTCAGCAATAGGAATTAAAACTTGCCTCCAGCTATTGTAAAGTTTTAACCTCATTAGGTTTCAAAGTATGTTTTTCAGGCACTCCTAAAGTCTTGTTTTAATAACTTTTTTTTTTCAGGAGTAGAGGTGTAAGTGCCATCAAGCTACAAAACAGAATCGAATATTTTAACAAAGACAAAATAAGTGAATATTTTAAGGTGTCTTTAGCTTTTAAAATTAGCAATTAGCTTTGCAACCACTAGCTTTTTAAACGGGTATCAACGTTTTCAAGTTCAGCATGTTTGTGAACAGACGGTTACTGAAAGCTGTTTAATGTTCCTGTTATCTGTGGAAAGCTCTTTTTCGCTTTCTTGCAGCCTGAATGAACTGACTGAGTTTACAAACGGAAACTTTGTAAATCATGGTTGATCAAACTGAATATAGTCCAAGTTCTGTCATATGCTGACGGTGCGTATCTGTTTGTCTGTGTATAACAACAAACTGGTCTGTCAGACATGAGGATAAAATGGTAATTTTTGGAAAAAGAGGGGTTTTTTCCATCAAAGTAACTGTAAAATATACAAATATAATAATGCCTGGCCTTTGAAAGAGATTAGAGCCAAAACGGCTACCAAACAAACAGTTCAAACTCAAGTACAAATGTTTTTTGTTGCTCGTTTACCATATTTTCCCTCCACTAAACTTTCCATCAATGTCCTCGGAACAGCCGTATTTTATAGCGTTGGAATTTGGAGCTTACCATCTAAGTGTAAGCTGTCAGTGAACTTTTTTTTTTATCAGTTAGCATTTTTAGCATTTGTTTCAGACATGGGAAAAACAACACAAACAAACATACATAAATGAATAAAAAGGGGAAAAGCATATGCTTATTTAATTTGACTCCTTATGTTTAAAACCCCCCCACAAACACCAATTACCGGTTCATTTCAGTTTCTTATCTCATAAACAAATAACAAAAGCCCCATAAAAATGCGTATTATATACAATATATGGATATTTAAAGACAAAGGAAAACAAATAAGTGAACAAATTACCTGTGAAAATGTCTGTTAAGTTATCATCATGATTATTTAGGTATATTGGGCTTATACATCAACATTTTGTTAATATTCTGATGCATTTAGTTGAATATACCTGGTAAATACAGACGTCTGTATTTTATTGGTCACAAAAAGCAATAAATACCTTTACTAATTGTTTCTAACGCTCCTGTTCTTTCTCAGCTGGTGATTCGGGTCCATATGTCGGACGAGAGCTCCAAGACCATGATGGTGGATGAGCGGCAGTCGGTCAGACAGGTGCTGGACAGCCTGCTGGATAAGTCTCACTGTGGCTACAGTCCAGACTGGTCTCTGGTGGAAACCATTACGGAGCTGCAGATGGGTAAGCCAGCCGTCCATCCTGACTCAATTAAGCACGCTTAATGATGTTGACGACAGGTTTTTCATTGCGCCATAATCTTTTCCAGAACGTATATTTGAGGACCATGAGAACTTGGTGGAGAACCTGTTAAACTGGACCCGGGACAGCCACAACAAGCTCATGTTCATCGAGCGCATCGAGAAGTACGCTCTCTTCAAGAACCCCCAGGTGAGCGCCCGTTAATCTGCTCGTGCCGCGCACGCAAGCACATAGTTTATGCATGCTGAGTGCTTACACAGCTGCCAGTCAGGGAGGGAACTTGAAAGTAGGTCAAAACTCTAAAGCGAGTTGAGGTGAATAATTTATTTACCGTAAGACGAGGTGTGTTTCCAGCTTCACTCCCCCTCCTCTTTGTCATCGACTCACTGTCCTGTTCCCTTCAATCCCTTTCAGAACTACTTGTTGGGGCGGAAGGAGACATCAGAGATGGCTGACCGGAATAAAGAAGCTCTACTAGAGGTAAAGACGTGCAAAACGACCTTTGGTTTTGTTTCTACTGCTGGTAGAAGGAAATGAAGACAGAGAATCACACTATTTTATTTTGTTCTTTATTTCATTTTTGCCTTTCAGGAATGCTTCTGCGGCGGATCGGTGTCGGTGCCAGAGATTGAGGGGATTCTGTGGCTCAAAGAGGATGGAAAGAAGTCGTGGAAAAAGCGTTACTTTCTCCTCAGGGCTTCAGGGATCTATTATGTCCCAAAAGGCAAAGCAAAGGTCAGCTTAGACTTGTGTTTATGAATAATCCTATAACACCAACATATTTTTGAGACCTCTACCTTTCTAATAAAGTTAGCACTTTTACGACTATCAAAAGTGACATTTAAAGATAACTCTTATAAAACTACAGATCATTTTTGATGCAAGTGTTTGTATCATTTTTGTATAATTTGATATAACCGTGGTTGTCATGCGTATATGTAGTTTTATAAAGATAAGAATACTACATATTTTTGTAAAATGTTAGAGATATATATATTTTTAAAAATTAACTTTTATAAAATGTATTGTTTTTGATACAAGCCCTTCTGAGATATCATGCTCTATAACATGTACATGTATCGTTTTTGCATCATTTGTGTCAGTATTGTATAATTTTTACATCAAATACCTGTTACTAAAGAGGTGGAAGATTTAGAAATAGCTGTATTAAAAGTAACACAATGGGAATTAGGTGCTAACGACACAGTTTTGGTGTTATGTTAAGTTGTAAGCTGTAATGGCTCGACTTCTTTTAAAGGCCCAGGGTTAGTTTATGCATACTTTAGCAAATCTGGAGATGCACAAAAAACTCTCTGTCCTCAAAACTTTGTTAAAGTGAGATTTCAGAAAGTACTGAGACCACTACTTCTTTAACACCTTGTTACATTCTCCAGAAACCTGCTGTACTCAGTGAAAATGTTGCTAAGTATTTTTGGACATTCTGTATAAAAAAGAAAAATTAATGGGAGGAAATTTTCTGTTTCATGATAATTGCAAAATCCTTATGTATCAGTTAAAAAAAGTCAAGCAATGTTTCTAATTTTGAGCAGGTACACTTATAAAACTCAGCATTTTATATGCCAGACTTTTAAGGGTTAAACAGAAATGTGAGTTGGGATCATGAGAACCAGATCCACAGTCTGCTCTGCGGTATTTCCTGTTGTGTGCTGAATCACTTTGAAGAACAGTGGAAGCAAACAACGCATGCCATTTATCATGTATGGTACTAGATCTGAAGTGCACATGTGCTCTTATTTTTGTAAGCATGTGTGCAACGTGCATAATTCCCTAAATTATCTTCCTTTTCTAGCCTTTTTCTCCATCAAAAATGATCTTCTTAACATCTGAAAATTTAGAGACATGCTCCATGTTCAAAAGCCCCCATATAATCATCATTTAATTTATATTTTGTGGAATTCTTTCTCAATTAGTTGTAATCTAGATTACAATGTTGTAATTTTCAAATTTGTATTTTTCAAAGTGATAGGAGTAGGAATTAATTTACTAATTCATCACTCAAAGTTGTCATAATTAGTGAAATATGCATAATAATGTTGTATCTTGTGTCTCTGAAGGCGTCCAGAGATCTTGTGTGCTTCCTGCAGTTGGATCATGTTAATGTGTATTATGGACAGGACTACCGCAGCAAATACAAGGCTCCTACTGATTACTGCCTGGCCCTGAAGGTAAGGAAATCACTGACCAACACCTTTGTAGATAGTTAACAGGTATAGAAAAAGCTCTTAATAATCAACACTTTTGTTTTTCTATCTATTATTCTGATGATAGCTGCAAAACAATTGGCAAAGGAAAAAGTCACTTTCGTTTGTTGACATGCTAAGCTAGTGGCAGTTACAAACTACAAAAAAATCTGTGCTTTATTTGTGATAGTGCAAGTCGGCTTTGTTAGCGATCAAAAATATACGTGCACACCTTTACAAATTTTCAAAGATGAAAAAGAATCAATTATTGCTACCTGAACGTAAACTGGAACTGCGAGCATTGGTGAGATGAAACTAACATAAAGCTTTTTTACCATCAAACGCTCCGGTTAAGAGTTAAAGTTTGATGTATAAGTAAATCAAACTTTATCTATAATTGTAAAAAAGTCTTTACAGATGTTTAAGAAAAAACCCAACAAATTAATTAAAAACTACTAGAGAGACACATTGGAAATGTTCAAACTTGAAAATTACATTATTATTATGGAGAAGCTAAAGGATTGAGAGAAATAAACAAATCAATTAAAGAAGATGAAGAGGTGTGAAAATGTAGTCATGTAGCTTAGTAAGGAAAACATTTTTTAAAAAACTTTATTTTCTAACCATACGACCAGAGAGAGATTGGGTCTTTCAACAGTATATCAAATCCTAAATCCTTTTGATTTTTACTGAGCAAAATTCTGATTATTGATGGGAAATATTTTGTCCTGTTGTTATGTCTTATGCAAGCTGTAGCCACTAGATGGGGCTGTTTATTTACTTTTATTTGCTTTATCAGCATCCCCAAATCCAGAAGAAGTCTCAGTACATCAAATACCTTTGCTGTGACGATGTTAGGACCCTGCACCAGTGGGTGAACGGCATCCGCATCGCCAAGGTGAGTCCAAATCAGTTCACTTTGGCCAATCAGCAATGTTTTTATATGTATTTTCATAAATGACTTGAAGTTTGTACTTATCTATAGTATGGCAAGCAGTTATATGTGAACTACCAGGAAGCAATGAAGAGGACAGAGGCAGCCTATGATTGGTCATCTCTGTCTACCTCCAGCATTCGGTCAGGCTCCAGTTCTGCCAGTATACCTGGTGAGTTTATTTTCCAATCACAGACTCCACTGATAATGCAGCATGAAGTTAAAAAGAAGGTTCTTGTGTTTGCATCCTGTCAGAGTCCCAGTCCAATCATTCAGGTCATTCAGACAGTGGAGTAGACACAGCCTCCTCTCATGGCCGGTCCCAGAGTGTGGTGAGCTCCATTTTCTCTGAAGCCTGGAAGAGAGGAACCCAGATGGAGGAGAATTCTAAAGTATGATTTTCTGTCCACAGACATTAAAATGTATGTTAAATAAGAGATTGTGATTTATTTATTGCTTATATTTGCTCAGCAGATCAGGATGGAGGCGTCGCGTGGATCAACGCATTCCTCCCACAGCCACCGGCATCACAGTCAGCATTCAGTTGACCACCCCATCCTCACTCCCCCTCCGCAGCAGCAGCAGCAGCAGCAGCACCCACCTCAGCCATCTTTAATGCAACAACCGACAGTGATCCAACCACATCGGCCTCCATCACCTCCCCAGATGCTACCACCACCACCCCCAGAGACGGTACAACCTCCACATCCGCCACCCAAGTCTCCAGAGCCGCAGCCCAGCATTAGTTACGATCAGCAGGAACCAGCTGCTGCTCCCAGTCCACCTCCACCCCCTCCACCACCACTCCCGCCACCACCTCCTCCACTACCTCCACTGCAAATGGTGTCGCACCACTCGCCGGCCCCCACCATGTACAAGTACAGCACCATCACCCGGCTGCAGAACCAGAAGACTTCTCACAAGCTACCGGCGACGGCTAAGCAAGTCCTGCCTCCACCTCCGACGCCACCTGCACAGGTCATCAAGCCCAACGTAAATCATATTGCTGCAAGGACCAACGTCCCACCTCCTCCTCCGCCTCCACCTCCGCCGTCAATGCCAACCCCAGGGTCCGCGATGGCGGTTTTGCGATTTGGCCCTTTTAACCCAGCTGCTCCTCCTTCCTTCATCCCACCACCTCCTGCGCTTCATGCCAGCGACATGATGTTTCCTCCTCCTCCGCCTCTGCCTCCACCTGTTGCACCAACCCCCATGAGACAGACTGTTCACGCCAACGGGCTGAAGCAGGCGCTAAAGGAGCGGTTTCCCAGTCCGCCACGGGAACTGCTGTCTCATAACGGGGATCTTGAGGACTCCCCACCGCCTGCTCCAGCACCACCACCACCACCTCCACCGCCTCCACCGCCACCCCCACCTCCTCCTCCGCCACCCCAGCAGTGCTCAATACCAGCACAGTTTCCACCTCCTCCTGGACCCCCCCAAGCTCCACCCAAAACCTTCACTCCTGGTTTTATGCCTCACACTGCACCCAAACCCATGTCCCCAGTATCACCATTCCCTCCTGCTCCAAATCCAGCTCCACCGCCTCCACCCCCACCTCCACCTCCCCCTCCTGCACCTTCTCACCTAAAGAAACAGCCCAGCCTCCAGCAGGGTCACAACCATCCTCCGCCTACCCTCCCCAAGCAGCACAGCCTGACTAAGACAGTGAGCGTTTCCGCGGGAGCTGTACCTACCATGTCTTTGGTGAAGCAGTTGGCAAGTCAGTTTCCAGGAGCTTCATCCCAAGTCAACCATGCTGAGTACCCTAAAGCCCCACTCTCCCCTCCTGCTGTGAAAACGAAACCAAAATGGCAGCCTGGCGGTAGCCAACAGCTGCTGTCTCCAGAGTTCCCCCCTCCTCCAGCAGAGAGCAACAACAGTTTCCCTGCACCACCTCCACCACCGCCACCGCCACCTCCTCCTCCAGCACCCATCACTGGCCCAACACCACCGCCCCCGCCACTTCCCTCTGGAAACATGGGCTCTCCACTGAGGAGATCGCCCTCTGGCTCCTCCAGTTTCGGTGGTAAGAAGCCCCCTCCAACCCCTCAGAGGAACTCCAGCATTAAGGCCAACTCGTCAGCCTCTTACGAGGAATCCAGGAGGAATTTGCTCAGCAAGTTTGCTCCCCAGGGCAATAGCACCCCATCTTCCCCATGTCCCATTTCTTCCTCCATTGGATCTCCTTCAAAGGACCCTTCAAATGGGCCTCCTGCACCTCCTAAACCAGGAAAGCTCAACCTGTCTAACCTACCTTTGGCGCTTCAAGCTAAAGTAAGCCAGGCCAAACAGGCAGGTGGTGACTTTCCATCTCCTCCACCCGAGTGCGCCTACTTTCCACCTCCTCCCCCTGTCTCTGAGCTTTTCCCTCCTCCACCGCCTCCAGGCAATGATGTCCCGAGGGTAGCCGTGGTAAACCCTCAACCCCAAGCTCCCCCTCCTCCGCCGCCTGTCTCCCTTGTTAGCAACTCAATATGGGCAAAGAACTCCCTAAAAAAGACTCCTCCGCCCACCCTAGGGCGGCGAAGCAACACTACCCCGGAACCGCCTGGCATATCTCCACCTCCACCCACATCTCCAAAGGGTAGCTCAGGTCAGCCCAACTTCCTGGCGGATCTCAGCCAGACTTTGAAACGCAAGTCGGTGGGTCGTCAGGGTCCAGGCCTCCCCGGCAAACTGGACCCAGCGGGGACCATGGATGACATGGCGCTGCCTCCGCCGCCCCCGGAGCTGCTACTGGACCAGGGGAAGCAGAGCAATGGAGGAAACGACGGCTATATGTCCGGAAACATCTCAGGCTATGCAACACTGCGAAGAGGACCACCACCCGCACCGCCCAAACGCGGGGATGCAACCAAACTTACCGGATAACGTTGAACTCTGAGACCAGGACACAACGCAGCTGGCTGAACAGACGTTATTAGCTAAATTGATATGAAATCCTGAACTTCTTAAATTCTCTTGTGATCACTGATGAATTGGTGATCTTGTATATATAAAAAGCCAAATCCGACCACCGAATCCAAACAGTGCATTTTGTAAAACAGTACCAAGACTGTTAAGACTGGACCAGGTAGGTATGAAGGATCCAGGTCTGAGCCAAATCATGTGTTTGCTTTCCTTTTTTTTTTATTCCCATAAAGCTATGCCACGTACTGGATACAAACAAAGAAACGGATTGGGACCACATGTTTCTGCTTTGATCACTGCATGAACCACATGTGATAACAGGCTGGAGTTGTCCTGGGTTGAGTGTCTGTCTCTGTGTGCGTATGAATGAGAGGGAAACATGCATTGTCTGCATGCATGATTACATATATTGGTGTAGTAGTTGATCATTAAGGAATGCTGCCATGTTTTCTTTTGTATGAAATAATTTAAAGACTGATGAATTTAACATTGTTTTGTTTTTGTTTTTTTAATTCTGGCCAACAAATTTTGTCTAAACCAGATAAAGGTTTGGTCACATTGGCATGTAGGATTGAGGCAAATATACACAGGAAGAAAGGGATTCTGCTACACTAATGAATCTAAAAAAAAATTGGAAAAAATTCAGTTTTGAATGTTGCATAAGACAAATAAGAGAAGGATTTTAATACAGAAATATTATGCTACATGCTGAGGATCTCCACACTGGTAATCCATAAATGCTAGAGGAGCTGGCTCTATCCAAAGACTTTTAAAGGAAAGTTGAGTTCTGCTATGTTTTATCAAATCCAAAATCAGCCCAGTGGTTTACCAGGAGAGATTAGGGTACTTCATGCGTCTCTAAGTTGGTTTTAATTTCAAGTAGGACTTGGCACCACCTGAACTCACTTGATGTAAAACCCAGTGGAGATTCTGTGGAGTTCTATCAAGAGGAAGATGAGACAACAGAGACAACAATGCAGATGAGTTAGTGGTCATTATCAAATCAATCTTAACTTCCTTGACTCATGCAAAAGGGCCCCCCAATCACAGATTGAAGTCTTACTTAGCAGTACGCTAACATTTCTGAATTAAAAATCTTTTTATTGCTTTTATGTGACATTTCTGCAACCTATATTTTGGGTTTTAAGCCATAAGCAAAATGAACAAAAATAGATATATATATTTTTTGTGTAATTTCACTTTCTGAACTTACTGAAGTAAGCTTTTGGATGTTATTTTAAAGCTCTGAGATGCACCTGTAGTATCTGCAGAACCTTCTCAGTTCAAAATTCATTGATCTTTTTACAAAAATGCAAATGTAAAGGAAGCCTCATTACAAACACCTTGGGGGAAAAAAACACTTTTTATTATTATTATTTAATGCAAAATTGGGAGGGACTGTGTTTAAATGGAGGTGGAGGCCTGTGTTTGTTTATCTGTGTGAGTTCCTTGTGTGTTGGCTTGATTTTTGGACCTCATCCCACATCACCACTGGTTCCCAGCGCCTTTTGAAATCAGGAATACAAACTGGAATCTCATCTTAGTACACACTGAAGGAGACGTATTCGCCTGGTTAATGTACAGAGCATTACACCGTGTATTTAATAACCCACCATCAGACTTGCATTAGACCGAATGTGCTTTGAATCCCGTCTTGTTTGTTCATGGTGCCATTGCTGCTTAAGCCGACAGCGCACAAGGACAGCAGTGCCTAGAAAGCGGAGCATGAAGGGGTTTCCTTGCCTTGCAGCAGTACTTTTATTTTCCGGGTTCTTGTGCTATCCATGAAGTATCCCATTCCCCACGTGTCCTTTTGTGCCATGATGACATATCAGTAATATTTCCACATAATTTAACTGGTGTTGAAAGCAGAGGGAGTTTGTGTCGGCTTCCTTGATGGTTGCCTCCGCTGAAGGACTTCTTCAACATGCTTCTCATTTGTCTGAGTCGGCATATCTTTAAACCACCTTGAGGGGACGTTTGCTTGAGTGCAGTTTGTAAGCTATTAATGTGGTAAAGTGTGAAGTAAATGCAAAGAAGGTTGAAGTCAATGTTTCCTCTTGCATATAAACTGAAAATCCCAATATACATGTTCAAACCTGACCTCAACCCCGTCTCAGAGTCCTTATTTGTTCGCATCTCTTGGAGTTTGGTGTTGGCTGGAAATACAGGCCTACTCCGCCCTCTAGTGGTCACATTTTACTCTACAACCTGTGGATGAGATGGCTTATTATTGTAGTCCAGCTAATCAGTCCTGAAAGTTGAATTTAATATGATGTGATAAAGTTGCATGATGTGTGGAGTTCAACAACAATAAAATGTGGTAGAAAATATCAATTTTATTTATTTATTTTTTGCAGTAACAGAGGAGCTAATTGTAGTACTCGCTTTCCTTCAGTATAAATGTCATGAATATTAGTTGTAATTAATTCTGGCTCAACAACACTTGGAATGTTTTCTGCTATGTATCTGTTTTGAGCTATAAGATTCTGTCTTATTACCGCATAGGGATAATTCAAATAGTCTACAAATGAATCTAAATTAACTTGCAGGGTTGCAGGATTATCATATTTATGTTAAGTAATTATATTATCCATCCATCCATTTTCTGTACACCCTTGTCCCTAGTGGGGTTGGGAGGTGCTGGTGCCTATCTCCAGCTAACGTTCCGGGTGAGAGGCGGGGTTCACCCTGGACTGGTCGCCAGTCTGTCACAGTAGTAATTATATTAATTTCTGTAAAATAAATATGAAAGCACCCTTAAAAAACAGTTGTTTCTGCAGGATATTTTATTTTTTCCAAAGCAAAATTAAATGCTATATTATCCAAATGTCCAGAATTGCTGATGGTAAGACAGTAGGCAGGAAAGATCTCCAGTAACAGTCAATCTTGCAACAAATCTGTAGAGGCCTCCGACTGAAGACTGTTGCTGGACGACATGCTAATGGTTCAAATCGGGAAGCCGAGACGATATATCCTAGTAACGTCCTGGATGACACCATAAGTGTCACCAAGCAATGCTTATCCACCTCAATTGCTTTTGCCGTTCCTCTTTAAGTCTGTGTCTGGGTTATATGATTAGAGAGTTCAGAGTCCCAACAAAGGCTGGAGAATGTAAAAAGTATATAATCTTGTGAAAGATTAACTTCTTTCCAGAAAGAACAAACCATTCAGAGAGACTGCTACTTTATAATCAAAAAAACTGTGTAAATTGTTTTATTGTTTTACAGAAACCTTGGATTTTTTTTTTCTACGATGTACTCAATTTAAAATAGACAGGGCACAAAAAGACAAAACTAAACATACTAAAGCTAATTCCAGTGCATTTATTACACTTCAACATCTCCTTTTAAACTGATACATGAATATAAAATCCTAATGCACACGATATCTTTGTTTTATTCACATTTAATGTTAATAGACAGAAATATTTTTTGTAAACAGTTACTTGAACCCTCTATTTTCAGGTTTTAAATCAAGGGTAATTTGTTCCCGCTGAGAATTTTACAAAATGTACACTATAGACAAAAACGTCCAACATCACACTGCAGCTCCTTATGCACCTAAATACCTCACTGTAACAAAATGGTTTCAATTCAAGACGTGTTTTCTACATGAGACAAGTGATTTAACCGTGTTTGACACCAGTCCTGCATGAAGCCACGAGTGCATTAAGGTGAAGATGCCTCAGCTGGGACATCGAAAGCTGGTCATCGCTCCAGTGTTCCCATCAGAGGCTCCATGGCTTCCAGGAAGCAGGCTTCAAACTCCTGATCCGAGAAGCGTGCCACCGACTGGCGTGCGTTGTGTCTGATCTGCAGGCGGCTGTCAGGCGGCAGAGCCAGGATCTTCTCTATGGCTCCTGCGTAACTGTCCTCATCTTCTGCCAGGAATCCGGTTTGACCTCCGTCGAAAGGTCTGACGATGTCCAGCTTCGGACCCCCCGACTTGTGAGCCACGATGACCTTTCCTGCTGCCATGCACTCCACAACACCTAGAAGAGAAAACGGTAAGCGCACGTTTACAAGAGGGTTCCTGCAGGTTGCACCCACTCAAATTTAAGAATTTTTTAACAACACGAACAGAATTTGAGATATGTATCACAACAGAAATGTATTAAAAAAAAGGACGTGCTGACATTTTGCATGATCACTTTGAAGACGGTAATCAAATTTATTTATTTTTTACCTATTCCGAAGTGTTCGTTCCACATGGTGTGCAGCCCAATGGTGGCTTTGCTCATCTGCCTCTTCAGCTCCTCAAAAGATACGTTTAGTTTAAATTCCACCCTGTCTGCGACGCCCAGCTCCTGGCAAAGTCCCCGAAGCATGAGAACTCTGTCTTCATCTTCCTGGTTCCTGCATCCGCCTATCAAAACGAGCTTCAACCCCTCCCTGACGCCCGACCTCTCCCTCCTTCTATCCAAAACCTTCTTGAAGGCCCTGATCTGCAGCCGGTGATCCTTCTCTGGCCTGAACTGGCCGACGGAAATGATGGAGTGGCACTTCCTGTCCCCGTCCTCCTCCAGCGGGATGTCCAGGAAGGCGCTGACGTCGCAGGGCGGGTACACCACGCTGGTGCGGTTTGGGGAGCGCCACAGAGACAGGATGTGATCGAGGGTCCAGGAGGAGTTGACCATGATGACGTCGCTGCAGGAGCCGGCCATCCCGTAGAGAACGGCGAAGAGGCAGTAATAGACCAACTTAAAGGCGCTCAGGAACAGACTGTTTGAGATGAAGTCTGGGTTGTTGAACCTGAGACAATCGCACTTTGTTAGCCTAGTGCATAGCAAGCAGCATCAGTTTGGTAAAAGCAGATAGGCATTACCTTGGGTTCCTCTCCCTCACCACAGACAGCATGTCAGTGCTGATGGTGGGATAGTGAACGTAGCTCCCAACGCTGCAGCCTCCCAGGTAGCGAAACAGCGGCAGGGTGAAGGCGTAACCCATGGAGTCGATGTAAAGGTCCGGGACCAGTTCGGTCAGGGCCTCCCATCCCAAGAAGACGGACCCCACGCTCTGTCCCAGCAGGGTGAATTGTGGAAACAGACCGGGCTCCACCAGGACCCGGTGCTGCAGGAAGACGAACCGGACCGGCCGCGGCAGCACGATGTTGAAGCGCTGACGGGCTCCCTCCAGGATCTGCTGGCCGGTCACGCCCAGGTCCCCAGTGTACACCACAAAGTTGATGTCCACGTACCTGCAAACGGCCTGGTTGCATTAAATGCTAAGGGCAACTTTCATGAAATAAAAATACAGAATTCAGCACTATTTTCTTTACCCACTGAACAACTATTTCTTTAAAATTTTACTGCTACCTGTTTTGTAGAGCCCTGATAGCACACCAGAGCACCCTCTCTCCCCCACCACCAGCGTTGCAGTAAGGGTGGAAAAATGCCACTGTGGGACGACCTTCCCGCGCCCGGCGAGCATTCCTGGTGCTCTGCAGCCAGTGGCGGACGGCCAGCACCAGTAGGACCAGGACAGCGACCAGCAGCATGCACAGAAGCAGCAGCGGGAGCATCAACTTCCACAGCAACCTGAAACAAAGACATGCACTTTGTGTTTGGCTCATCTTTGTTTGTACTGCATTGGATGCAGAGTGGTTTACAGGAAGAGAGAAATCCGCAAAATCGGCGCAAAAAGGTCTGAAAATATCCATCCGCTCCAAAGTTTCATAAATAAAAAATAGAAATATGTTTCGCAGCTGTATGTTGTAATTTTTTAAATGTTTTTATCAGACTGAAGACTGTACACTCATCTGCAGCTAATATTGAGCAAGCTCTGCGCTGGTGGCAACACGATTCTGTTTAATTCAGTTCAAAATGTGTTCATCTTTTAAGGCTATTCTTTCACCATTTAAATCAACACAGTAACACTGTCAGAGTTTTTGGGCATAACTTTACAAGAGGGATACTCCCGATATAAGACTACAATTTTAAAGGATAGATTTCATAAATGCATTAACAAAAGCTTGCATATTTTTACAATTAGAATGGATTAAATAGACTAATGATGCGCAGAAACACAGACAATATCAATATTTTACTGTTTTTCCCATTACATTTTTTTTGCACAAAGTGAAGCAGGAACCAGCATAATTTATATTTATATTCCTAATTATTTTTATGCGCTGGTTTTAGCTATTTCTTTGCATCTCACCTCGTTATTTCACACAAATACAACACCAGCTGATCGTGAGCCGACATCTTTGCGTCAGCCCGGTCCGTGCGTCACAGCCTCTTCTGCTCTGCTCCCCTCATTGAGTTAACTGTCTGGCGCCACCAACAGGCGAGGGGGTATCACTGCGTCAGCGCTTCATTGTGAACCGAGTTGAAAACTCAAAACTGTGTGAATAATTTTCCATATATTCAAATTACACAGCTTTATATGACACTGGTTAATAACTAATTAAATAATACTGTTTCTACTGATCTCTGCCCTGCTCGTTGTTTTCTCAAAGGTAAAGTTTACTTGAACAAACACAGCTTCAATCAATAATTTTGTACCTACCCCCACAGTTTGGACAGAGCTTGGACATTCATCATGACGACTCTTTGGGTGTTGTTTATTTTTTTAAATTTTGACCTGCTTCTACAGACAGGACAATGCACAAAAACAAGGTAAATGGCTTTAGTTGGTCTCAGTTTTGAAAATGTATGCATTTCATTTCTATAAGCTATAGAAAATAACACTTTGTCAGACAGGAACATACTTATGTAAACATAAAGAGCAACGGTGAGTTACCGTATATAGATTCCTGTCAAAGTATTACAATTTAATTCTGCTTTTGCATTTTTGTCACACTTAAATGTCTTAAACCATCAAACAAATGTTATTATCAGACAACTATAACTTGAGCAAATGTGAAATCCATTTTTTTTAAGTTGATGGGTTTTTTTTTTTTTACATTTATTGCAGTGGCCAAGTTTTATCAATCACCCCTAACACTCAAGAACAAGTGGAGATTTTGAAGAATGTGTCCACCCAGTACCAGGTAGGACTGTTCTCATCTTTACTACCGTTTACTTGCCTCTTTAGGTTATTTTCTTTCAGTAGACGATAACGCTGCACATTTTCTCTCAGACAGGTTTGTGGCAGCCCGTTTCACCTCACAATATCAAAGAGCTAACAAAAGTCCACCTCTACGTTCCTGGGAACAGCTCCGAGACGGTCAGGAACCTGCTGCAGAGACACGATATTACACATGAGTATGTCGCTCCCATTGTAAATTAGAGCTGTTTGTTTGTGCCACATTTAACCGTGTTGAAATCTTCATTGTAGAGTGATGCTGCCCAATGCTGATGAGATCATTAAAATGCAGATGAGGAACGACTCCGGTGACCCAAGAAGTGGCTCCACGTTTTACTACAGATACCACACTTTAGAGGATGTGAGACTCTGCGGGAGATCCTAACTCAAATGTTTTTATTTTTCTTTTAATAGAAAAAATTTAAAGATTCTGTTTTGTCGCAGATCTATGACTGGATTAACAGAACAGCCCATGACTATCCAGACAAAGTTAAAGCTATTCTTGTTGGCTCTTCATATGAGAAAAGGCCGCTGTACGCTCTAAAGGTAAACCTGTACTTGTGTTAAAAACATGACCAAACCACTAAAAACCCAACGTTTAATTTGACAATAAACATTGTTTTTTTTCAGTTTACTAAGTCTTCTTCTTTTATATTTTATGTGACACATGCAGAGAGAGTTTTAGGGGTGGTAGTAACTGTTCCCATGGAGATTTAGTTAAAAGCTACTTATTAAATGTGCTCAATTTAACAGTTAAATAAAAATTTCATTGTGAGATGAATCTACTGCCATAGAAGTTAAACCTTTTTTTAAAAAAATTCTTAACACATCTTTACAAAGGGGTGCATTTAAGAGCCAGACGGTTCCATTTCTGTAATTTGAAGTGAGTCTGAGACGTCAATGTTGCACTTCTGCGTTTCAGCTGTCTCTAAACAACAGACCAAACAAGAAAGCCATGTGGATCGACTGTGGGATCCATGCCAGAGAGTGGATCTCTCCTGCTTTCTGCTTGTTTTTCGTCCACTACGTGAGCACGCTTTATTTAGGATTCCCCCGCCCCCGAAAACCTGCCCGAGTGTTTTTGTTCCAGAGATCTAAAAGCCAGCTGCTCTTTTCCTTCACAGTCGCTGTCATTTTACAACGTGAATGCTGAAATGACTCAGATCCTGGACAACATGGACTTCTACGTCCTGCCCGTCATGAACCCAGACGGATACAAATACACCTGGACAAAAGTAAGGATATCTGGAAAACGCACTGTTTGATTAGTTTCCTACACGGCTTATTTGTTTTTTTAGGTTTTATTCTTGCCACACTTCAATAAAGCTCAGATTTTTAGTGTAACAGATTCACCCACCTGAGCACTGGGTCATTGTAGCCCCTCCAGAGTTTTACAACTCATGCTCTTAGTTTGTAGGTTTGAGTCTTTTGTTACAGCAAATTAGATCTCTTTAGCAATGTTTTTTGATTTTTAATAGTCTCTTTATTATTGCTTTACCCTTTTTTAATTGTATTCTATGTCCATTTAGCCTTCCTTTTGAACCTTTGATAAACATTTTTTTAGTGTTTTTGTTGTAACTTTATTCATTTTTATGGTTCAAGGTTTTCTTTTACCTTGAACCATTCTACTAAATAGCCATTCTGCTTTCCTAATTGTTCCACTTTATTTATTGTGATTTAAGATTTAGTTGCATCATGTGTCTCTGGGGTAATTGTGTACTTGAGAATGCCTGAGAATTTGTGTGAAAAATAGTTTTTTTTTCTCTCTTTGCTTCAGAACAGAATGTGGAGGAAGAACCGTTCCCCCCAAAAGGGTACGTCCTGCATCGGAGTTGACCTGAACAGAAACTTTGACGCCAACTGGTGCAGTAAGTTCAGAAAAATTAAAATCCCTCTCATGTTTTACAAATGTAAAAGAAAAAAAAAAGAACGCATCATTTATTCAGTGTGATCATCTGTTTCACTTAGCGACAGGAGCCTCTCCTGATCCCTGCACTGAAATCTACTGCGGCCCCTTCCCTGAATCGGAGCCAGAGTCTCAGGCCGTCGCCAACTTCCTGCGCAGCCACAAGGAATCCATTCAGATCTATCTGAGCATCCACTCCTACTCTCAGATGCTCATCATCCCATATTCCTGCACCGAGGATGAAGCCGAGAATCACAGTGAACTGGTCTGATTGATTTATTTTGGCTGAAACATAAAGTTCCCAAAATCCTGAAACCATATGGATTTTCTTTCCTTTTTTTTTATAGTACGAGATGGTCAAAACTGCTGCAGATAACATCAAGAGATATTACAAGAACATCTACACATATGGAGCAGGAGCACAGATAATTTGTAAGGAATATTTATTTGTTGACCTTTGACTTATTAAAGGCACATATTACCTTTACCTTTTCCGTCTGCAGACCTGGCTCCCGGTGGCTCTGATGACTGGGCGTATAATCTCGGCATTAAATACTCCTTCACGTTTGAGCTCCAGGACCGTGGCAAATATGGCTTCCTGCTGCCGCCATCCGACATTCAGGGCGCTTGCAATGAAGCTCTGCTCGCGGTGAAGACCATTGCTCTGAAGGTCATGGAGAAACCCCAAGCTGCAACGAGTTCCCGTCAAGCTGGACCTGCAGCTTGAGTTGTGAATTTAAATGTTTTCAGCAGTTTTTGAATTACACCTCCTGACACTGAATACGCTGAAGCATCACAACATTAGCCAAAATGTACAAGAGCGTTGGAAAATGTTTATATCTATAGGAAGAAGTGTCGCCAGGCGTATTTCACAATAATGGATAAAAAATATAACACAGTCGCAAGTAAATAAATAAATGAAACTCATTGAAGTTTGTCTTCTCCTCTTTTTAATGTAATTGTGTTATCTTTTATATGCATACATGACCCTATGGTGGATGGGTCTGCCGATCCCCCTTCAGTGGTGCCACTGATGATCAGCAGCTTGTTTTTCATGAAAAATTGAAGAAAAATAATTTGTAAATTTTTTAACAATAAATTACATTTATTTATTGTATAGAGTAAAATTGAATTTCTCTGAAATTTTGAGAAATTTTCTGAGGGATTTTTAATAAACATGTTTTGTTTTCTGCCTTGTCAGTTGTTCAACACTCATTTGCTTTAGAGAAAACTGAAGTGCTGCATCAAAACAAAAATGGTAAGTTGAGTGGAAGGTAAAATGGTTGTTGAAAAAGGTGCACAAATTATAGGGATAGCTTCAGTCACTCTGAGATTAAAGTCAGGATTTTTAGATTAAAGTCAGAATTTCTATTTTTTCTAAGAGTTCAGACTTAAATCTTAGAAGTTACTCTTTTCTTTTTTCTCTGAATTCTTAGATTAAGTCTGTTTTCCCCCCAAAGGCTCCAATCCTCTTCCGTAGAGGAGTGAAATGTATTAGGAAGTCGCCGGTGGCGGTATTGAGTCAGCTACCTACAAAGTTCCCCTAACAATACCATAGAAGAAGAACGGTGAGCGACTCTCCGCCAACATGTCGCCTCTCAGGGCAACCTTCGCCTTTGATTTGAAAGAATAAGCCTTGTTATTTTAACAAGCGCTCACTCCGCTAACTAGTCTAAAGTAGATGCGACACCAAAACTATATCCTGGGTGAGACCTAGTTTATACATCCGCATTATTAGCTTGTATTCTGCTGCAAATTGCTCCACGGCCCATGCTAATGTTAGCATTAGCCTCAATTTGCGTATGAAGTAGTCAAAAGCTATAGCTTCGATACCGCTTAGTATTTAAAATGAATTCTCATACAGATTAAATGAGAATATGGTGCAGTATTATGACTAAATATTTAGATAAAAACTGACTAGAAAACCTTGAGCTTTGCAGCGTTAATTCTAACTTGTTTGAGCCGCAGAGCAGTGTTGATGCGTTTGTTGCTCATTCATTGCTGTTTTCCTCACTAACTCTTATCGGCATGACTTATGCAAATTTTAAAACCAGATTTGCTGGAATGTCTTTTGCAGTGTTATGAAATCAACGGCATTAAGACAAAAACTCAGCCACCGGTCAGAAAAATTAGAAATTTACGCAAATCGTTAGATTACAGAAGGAAAGATTTAAACATTACCTTGCTTTTTTTGCCATATGATTGTATTTTGTTTGATTTGTTGCTGCGTTATGTTGGATGCATAATTACGACTTCTTTGGTCAGTACTACTAATAATAATAATAATGTGATGATATGTACCACAATTAAATAAATGGTCATGCATAGGGGTGGGCGATACGGACGCTAAGGTTTTATCACAGTATTTTGTGGTACTACTATGAAAGCTATAAAAGTGACGATAAGAAGTATTTATTAAAAAATATAAAGGTCTGTCTTATTTTCAAGTATTAATCAAGTATGTAAAAGTTTGGCGACCATTATGGCGATAGGTTAGGCACAGGAGCAACGAAGACATGATATGATATGAATGTGACATAGTACAGCGACAGTTTTTCTTTGTTTTTCTTTGCTTGTTTGTGAAAACACAAAACTAATAAAACAGTTTATATCTATAAAGGTCAAAAATAGAATAGATTTCCATCTTGACTGATGTAGAGCATGTACTGCTGAGTTTTTGGTAATTCACCAAAGCATCTTATCCCTAATCTATACCTGATATTTTTTTGCAAAGAGCATCATGTTGACAGTTGATTCGTTTATTGAGACTAAAAATGTGAGTCCAACATAAAAATTGGCTCAAACCAACAATCTATCCATACTGCAATCTTTCCCAGTCCTGCAGAATGTCCAAGATCAGGCGGAAGGTGACAGTGGAGAATTCAAAAACCATTTCGGACAGCGGGAGCAGCAGCAGCGCCACAACCAGCAGCACCACCAACCCCGCCGCCCCGTCTCGCCGGCCCAGCGTGTTTGAGAGACTTGGTCCCAGCACGGGGAGTAATGCTGCTGATGTATGTGTCATTCACTTTTCCGCTTCACCTACATCCATAAATCTGGTTATCCATATGTTGTTTTTAGTGGTTTTATATTTAACGTATCAGCTGGATAGAAACTTCTGCTATAAACACAAAAGGAAAAATACTATGTATGCCTTTGAATGGGACCTTTTCTCATTTTAGTCTGGAAAAATGTGGATTTTAAGACATGAAAGTCCTCAGGTTAACCCGTGCGTCTCTTTTCAGAGTCACTGCAGAAATTGGCTGAAGACAGGTACCTGCAGTTACGGCAACACTTGCCGCTACACACATGGAACTCAGCCACGAAGCAAAGGATTCACCTTCAGCCGGTAAGACCTGCATGCAGATCAGATTCGTGCCTCTTTCTGCCCGCATCGAACCAAACGCTGAGCGTATCTGTTTGTGCGAGCAGGACAACCGAGAGGCCCACAGGTGACCTGCGGGAGAGGATGAAGAATAAAAGACAAGATGTTGACCCGGAAAACCTAAAGCGAGACCTAGACGAGCCCACATCCCCCACAGTGAGAGTAAGTTCTGCTGCGGAGTGTTTTTCTAGTAGTAATGACTCATTCTTTTGAGATTGGAACCCTTAAGATGTTGTTTTAAGCCCAGGTTAATCAAAAACAATAAATAGAACGGTTTATAGACGTACACTTTGAGTGATTTGTAAGTTTTGCTTTTAATAGCAGAGAGATCCCTCTAGAGGGCGACACAGAGAGAAGGAGGACATAAAGATCACAAAGGAGCGTACCCCGGCCAGTGAAGAAGAGCCTGCAGAGTGGGAAACTAATCGTGAAGGTGCATTATAACAATAATAATAATAATAATACAGAATGTTCTTATGTCTCATAAAATGCTACGCCTGGTGTGTTTCTTTGCACTAAACATTTATCTCCTCCCATTTGTCGTTCAGATTCTGATATCGGCGACTACGACTACGAGTTATCCCTCGAGATGAAGCGGCAGAAAATCCAGCGAGAACTGATGCAGCTGGAGCAGGAGAACCTGGACAAGAGAGAAGATATAGTCATCAAGAAAGACGAGGCCCCCGCCAAAACCAGAAGCACGGGTTTGCCGAAGGTAAGAGGCGCCAGATTGCTCAAAGATTCAGACGCAGCTTGGTTGTTACCGTGGTTCTCGATTTGATCCTTTCCATCCAACAGGTCTCTGATGAGCTGCTGAGCTCCAAAGAGTCGCCCGTGTCCAGAAAGTCCAGCGGCTCCCCGAAACACAAGAGTGGAGTCAAAGGGGTGGGGTCTGGGAAGAAGGAGAAGAAGCTAGCACTGGCATTAGCTGTGTCAGAAACAACCAGGTATGGAGGAATCTTTTTGAGAAGATGGTTTTGACCTCCTTGCAGTGACTAAACTTAAGTTGAAGTCGCAGAAAGCGATGGTTTTTATATAAATTTGTGTTTTATGTCTTGTTAGACCAACAAAAGCGAGCCACAGCAAGAAAAAAGGCCCCCGCACGCCGAGTCCTCCTCCCCCTGTCCCGCTGGACATTCCTGTGGTCGGGAAGAAGCATAAAGGCAAACACAAAAACAAGGAGAAGACCGAGGAGAAGCAGAAGGAAGGGAAAGATCGGGGCAGAGATACGGAAAAACACAAAGAGAAGAAGGAGAAACGCAGGTCAGCTGTTGCAACCAAAGTTTTCTTATTCTCTCCTTTGTCTATAATTTATGAAAACATATATTAATTTTTCTTGTTTTATGTCAAATACCAACATAAATTGGTGCAGAAAGATGACATGGAAGAAAAATGACACTTTGTTAAAGTTTTTTCTTCTGAACTTTCTAAACATGATGCTGCCTCCACCGAATGCTTTGTACATTGGCCAAGCTGTTTGATTTTGTTCTAATTTTCTAGTACAACCCCAATTTTTTTGTTTTTAACATGCCTTGCAATCCAAGTTGATGCAAAAAAGCTGGTTCACATGTTTGTAAACCCACATTTAAATTCACACAATTTACCAGATTTGTTAAACAAAATGTCTTTTATTATAATTTTTGCCGTAATTACTTTGCTTTCTTCCGTTTTTCTAGGGATCGTTCAGAGAGTTCCCACAAGGCCAAGCGTGCGCTGACGTCAGAGGAGCATTCGGGCAGCGTGTCGTCTCCTTCCAGAGACTCTTCTCCTCCAGCTAGGAAGAAGTCAGCTTCTCCCAAAGCTTCCCATAAAGCCTCGTCTCTAGCCTTCCCCCCTCAAAGGTTTGTCCAGGTTCTCTTTTTAGCGTCCCTTAGGATTGCTGGAAATCCTTGAAAATGCTTGAATTATATGTATGACCTTAAAACTGTTTTATTATGAAGTTCAATCTGTCGTTTGAATAAAAGTCTAAATTTGGAAAGCGTTATGTACAGTTGAAACCAGATATTTAAAGATAATTAAAAGACACCTACATTTTTTGTGACTTTCTGTAGGTAAATCAGACCAAACTTCTCTTGTTTTAGGTCAACTAGAATCACCAAAAGTTTTCTACTTGGTAAATGCCAGATAATTTGGCAAGAACATTTTTTTTGGAGATTTTTATGCAACTTTCTCAGACCAGTCAGGTTAATTTTTATCATTATTTTTACCTAAACCAAAAAATTAACAGCCATTCCAGGCGATCGGCAAAGATCACTGATCGGCGGAGATCGGCCTCATGGATGATCAGTATCAGAATTGGCAGCAAAAAACCTGATCGGAGCATCCGTATAAAATACTATCATTATTAATAGTAATAAATTATATGTGATTTAGTTCCTTTAAAAAATTTTTATCTCCAAAGTGGTGATAGAGAAGTTTGAAATTGTACATTAAAAATGTTTGAAAAGTGCTAAATGTTACCATGGGAAAGTGTTCTTCCTACTTTACCCGATCTATTAGTGAAACACAGTAGTGATGAGGGATTGGTTTTGTCGCCGCAGGTCTCCTTCCCCGCTGCGCCACCAACGCAGCCCCACTTCCTCCCGCCACCACTCCCCCTCATCCCAGTCGGGCTCCTCCGCCCATCGTCTCTCCCCCTCCCCTCGCCGGCGCCGCTCCTCCTCCCCCTCCTACCACCGGAGCTCCGCGGTGCAGGTCACTGCTTCTTCGCCTCTCCACTCTCGTCGCTCCCGATCGCCTCCCGCCTCTCACGACGCCTCCTCCCCACACCGGCGGTCCGACAGGTCCAGCCCCGCCCGCCACCACTCCAGGGGCAGAGAGCGAAGTCGCGGCGACCGAGAACGGACCCCGCCCATCCAGGAGCGCAGACACGACCACAGAGACGGTATCTTTTGCTTTTTGTGGCATGTCTCAAGACTCCACTGATGAATTCAGCTGTAGTTAGAATTTCCTCTTGAATGCTCTTAAACTTCTGTGTCTCGTCTATAAACAGAGAGCCGCAGCAAACGGGAGAAGGATCGCGACGATCGCGACTACGACTCCGAAGTTCGAGATGATCGGGAGACCAGAGAGGCCCGCGAGCGACGTGACGCTCGTGAGCGAGCGAGAGAAACAACCCGAGATTCCCGTGACAACCGAGACGGCAGGGATTTGAAGGACTCCAGAGAGATTAAGGCGGAGACTCGCTCCAGCCGGGAGTCGCTGGAACGCCGCGACCGCGAACGAGAGAAGGAGCGTGGGAGGGAAAAGGAGCGGAGCGACGCCTACAGGAAGGAGGAGCCTCCTCCGGACGACAGGGCTTATGGACGAGGTCACGGACGGGATGACGGAGGGAGGACAGAGAGCAAGTTGGACAGAACTGAGAGGAACGGCAGAGGAAGAGGGCGCGCCAACGAAGCCTCTGATAAAGGTCCTACACCTCAACGCACACAGGATTTACAGGATGTCCACCCATCCTTAAATTCATGTATACAAAATTATGCCTCTTATGCCTTAAAATATCTTAAACTCATTTTAAAAAGCTGACTTTGGAAGTATTTCAGATATTTAAAACAAGAAATTAATGATTATTGACATTGACTGATATGATTGGACCTCCAGAAACACTGAATTACGTTTTTTTTTTCTTCCACCAGGCTCCAACAGAAACTCCCGCAGCTCCCAACTGGACAGCGGCTATGACAACTGGGAGTCGCGGAGCAGCACGGTCCGAGACCGCAGCGCGGAGCGGAGCGGCAACGAGAGAGGCTCGGACAGGACTTCGGATCGGGACCGCTACGAGAGCGACCGCAGAGACCACGCTAGAGACTCGTCCTACGACCGGAGGGGGGGGCATGGAGAGAGGGATCACCGGGACAACCGAGACAGAGGTGGGTGTCGCTGTGAAAGCTGCGGGGAACATCAGCTTTGGAGAGAAACATTGAAAATATGAACCATGTCTGGAAACAATTATCTGCTATTCATACTCAGCCTACACTTATTATATATAGGAATTTAATAAAAGATCAGAATATAATGGGGAACTTTGTCTATTTCAGTAATAAATCTGATGTATTTCAAGTGGTTATTTCTTAATTTCTCTTTTGATTAGATATTTTTTTCCTATCTGTAATAACATTTCAATGTGTTACGTTTATCTTATTCTTTCCTTTTACCTTCTTTTTCTTCATGACCTTTTGCACAAGTTGGAGAAAATTTCGATTTTTCCCTCTTTTTATTTTAGGTTCTCCAAACAGATATCAGAGGAGATCTGAGGAGTCAGAGAGGGACGAGCGGAGGACGGACCGGGCGGAGGACAGACGGGACGACAGGGCCCGCGAGAGGGAGCGAGAGAGGGAGAAAGAGAAGGAGCGAGAGAGGGAGAGAGAAAAGGAGAGAGAGAAAGAAAGAGAGGCAGAGAGGGAGCGGGCCAGGGAGAGAGTGCGAGAGAGGGAGCGGGAAAGGGAGAGGGAGGAACGAGAGCGAGAGAGGGAGCGAGAGGAGAGGGAGCGGGAGAGAGAGAGGGAGGAGCGGGAGAGAGAGAGGGAAAGGAAAGAGAGGGAAAGAGAGCGAGAACAGAGGGAGCGGGAGAGGCAGCGAGAGTGGGAGGAGCGAGAGAGAGGGAGGGAGGAGAGGCGGGAGAGGAGAGAGGACAGCAGGGACGAGCGGAAGATGAGGCACGTCTTCATCTCAGTCTCCTCTTTAATCTGCTTAAACTGATGAATACAATAAAGCATCAAGCTACAGAACCATTCATTCATTTTTAATAAATATAATTACATTTTAATGAGTGATGCTGCAGGAGGGTTTAATGGTCTAAAAACACAAAATCTTGCCAAGTATTTTTATCTACACTTGGAATATGACAAAACTTACTTACAAGTAACTTTGGAGCAACATCTTGTTTGAAATAAATAAAATCTTAAAATTGATCAAAAGTGTTTGTTCCACTGGCAGATTGTTTTACTTGAAACCTGGAAAAAATGTCTTGTTAAAAGTGAAATCATTTGCCAGTGGAACTGGTACTTTTTAAATTAAAACAAGCTCCTATATCTTGCAAAAAAGTTACTGATAGGTTAGTTTTTTCCTCTTTCAAGTCTACTAAGATATTTGCACTTAAAATTAGATCAAACATACGCGGTAAGATTTTGTGTTTTTGCGTTGCATACCTCTACAAAGTAGAAGAATATTAATTTTGAATATGACGTGTGATTTAAAAAGCAAAATGGGATAAATACCTAAAAAATAATATCATTTGGAAATTAAAATTTTGTAATTTTACATTAACAAAGTACACTATAAAATTTTGAAGGTGAAAAGATAAAAATGATATTTTCTTGGCTTCAGCATTTGTTATGCTTCAGCATGGGACTATAAAATTATTTTCTAAAATAAAAATTCCAAAAATAATTATTTCAGCTTTGACTGAATGGAAAATATTTGGATCCGGTTTGTTTGTTGTTTTTTTTTAAATAATAATATAATACAGATGAATTATACAGTTAAATAATTATGGTTTAAAAAATAAATCCTAATTAAATTGTGCTGCTTTTTTTCATGCATTTCTAATTTTGATATTTAATAAGTTGCATCCTGCTGTGGCTCATGATTGTTTTCTTTCTCGTCGCCTCTCTGCAGTCGTAAAAGGCTCCGGGTGGAGAGCAGCCCCAGCCCCCAGCCTTTGCCCAAGCGAACGGCGCGGGACTTCAGCCCGGCGGACAGCGACGGCTACAATAGCGGCGAGGACAAAAGTGAGCGCCCGACCGGCCGCGGGCAGGCCAAGCTCCACCCACAGCCCCTCCTCCCCAGCCCCGTGTGTCTGCCTCCATCTGACAGTAGGGAAAATCTTTTTTTGAAAAGAAACACTCCTGTTTGATTTGCTTGTGTAAGGCAAATACACCCTTCTGTTTATCGGCCAATCAGACGCAACCATTTGCTGGCGTTCTTGGTAGAAATGCGTGAAAAGCCTTGAAATAAATGCAGCTTTTACTGCAGTGGTATGAACCCGCTCTGAAAAATGTAATCGTTAATTTATGTGTTAATTTATTCAGTTGAGGAGAAAAAGCATGTACAAAAGCAACATATTAAGAGGAGCCATAATTATTGGAGATTATATTCTACATTTGCTTTTGCTGCTTCTCTTTAAATGGGTCGTAATTCAAGTTTTATGTGAGCCTTTGAAGATGCTTCCAGCTGTAAAAAAAAAACAAAAACTCCCAGTATGTTTCCATGGATACACATAACTATGGTCATCCCTGTTACCTGTGCACATTTTTTTCCAGCAGTCTCTCCTTTCCAGCTCGAATTCAGCACTAGAAATAGGCATTATCGTTTCTCTGAAATCCCAGCAGAAGAAACAGAATACATTTTTTTATTTTTTATTTTTTTAGGCTTTGCTTCCGTAAAACTCGTCAGTGTAGCGGCATTGGTTGGTTGCTATGGAGACCGGGTGACACTGAGATGCTGTAAATGTTTGAGTCAGTTTTTGTTGCTGCATTAAAAAAAAAGTATTTATTTACAGGCTTTTTAAATGTCTTCATCAGGGGTCAGAAAACATTTCTACCCGTCTGTAAATATGTAGTTTACATCCCTAAAATAGGGTGTTTAATTTCTGGCATTTTTCCCCGTCTACGTGTTTTATGCGCAGGCGGGGATAAGCACCGTCTGCTGAGCCAGGTGGTGAGGCCTCAGGACCGCTTGTCCCGGTCGCCGCCACGAAGCGCTGCGTCGAGTGAAAAGGCCACTTACTGGAAAGACGAGGACCGCCGGGGAGCCAGGGACAAGCGGGACACGCGCGGCTGCCACGACGAGCTGGAGACGCGCGCAGATCGAGGCCGAGGAAGCGAGAGGCGGGGGGAGTACCTCCCTGATGCTACGGCGGACTCACGCGGCCGAGGCCGAGACCAAAGAGAGTCAACTCCACCGCCTCCACCTGCAGCGACTCCCGTCGGCAGCGAAGACGCCACTGTCCAGTCCCACGAGGAAGGCAAAAAGAAGACGAAAATGCAGAGGAAGGGTGTGAAAAAAGGGCGTAAGGAAGAGGATATTCCTGTAGGGGCTGCTCCTGCTCCCACAGAACCTCCAGCTAGCGTGTCTGCAGACGTTCCTCCGCCTTTACATTCGCCGAGAAAAGGAGCCAAGAAGAAGGGACATGAGAGGAAGAGGAAGCGGTCGCCGGGCGGAGAGTCTGACGCGTCAGAGGAGGAGACGGCCGTCCAGGCGGCTCCCAGCAAGAGGAAGAGAGGCCCCCGGACGCCACCGCCGTCCATGAGGCCAGATCGTCACGGAGCCGCCGCCACAAACACCGAGCGCTCCCCACTTTCCAAAACAAACAATTTCAGCGATTGGTCCGATGAGGAGGAGTCAGACAGAGGAGGAGTGGCGGATACACAAGCTCCACCCCCTCCCGCTGAGAGGACTCCCGCCGAACCGCTGAGGAGGGTTGCCGGACACAGGATGGGCCGGGACCGGGACCGGGGTGGCGCGCCACCCATCGCCCCGCTGCTCTCCCCGGATCCCCCCATGCTGCTGCAGACTCTGACGCCGCAGCCGCTCATGTCCCAGCCGTTGCTGCGGAAACCTCCGCCGGAGCCGGCGCGCAGCAGCAGCATGGGCAGCAACCAGAGCCGGGCGTCGTCCCGCCGCCCGCGCTCGCCTTCCAGCGAGTCCGCCCACCTGGACGACCCTCAGGGGCCCCGCCTGTGCCGCGGCCGGCTGCAGGGCTCCAACTCCAGAGACCGGGACAGAGAGCGGGAGAGAGAGAGAGAGCGGCCGATGGTGGGTGATCCTCCTGGGGCTGAGAGGAAATCTAGAATCGATCAGCTGCGGAGAGGGGAGCCCAGCCGCAGCACCTCTTCAGGTCAGGATTCATAACCTGTTTGAAGCCATTAATCATATTAATCGTGATAAATCAATTGTTGAAATATCAGCAACTAATTTAGTAAAGAGTTAATTGTTAGCTGGACTATACAGACTCAAAAAATAGGCCATTTGCTGAAAGAACAGCAGTAATTAAGACAAAACAGCCCTAAATTTTTCCAATCTGACTTGTTTTGCAGACCGTCAAGATTCCCGCAGCCACAGTTCCAGACGCAGCTCTCCGGACTCTGAGAGGCAGGGCAGGTCAAGGTCGCGAGCCGGCTCCTATGACAGTCGAGAACGGGAGCCTTTCGAGCGAGATCGTAAGGACTTCCGGCCCCAGCAGAACCAGCAGCAGCCGCCGCCGCTGCACCTCCAGCAGCCCGTCCAGCCCCAAAGAGACTGGGAGCCAGAACCCAGGGACTGGCCGAGCAGGGGTCGCGACCCCATGCTGATGCGTCCCGGCCGGGAACTGCTGCTAAGGGGTGAGAGGGACATCCGGGAGCGCGAGCGGCTGCTCCCGGAGGGCCTCGTCCAGCAGCACGAGCGAGAGCGTGAGAGGGAGCGTGACCGAGACGGCCGGGGCGATCGAGGTGCAGATCGAGAACGGGAGAGGGTGATGATGGACCTGCCGCCGCACGGCGACCTGAGAGCTGCAGCGCGAGGAGACGCGAGAGGTGACATTATGAGGAGCGACTTCGAGCCTCTGCTCCCAAGAGAAGCCTTCAGTTCTCCAGAGCCAGAGAAATCCAGCAACAGTCACCATCCAGCTGGAGATCAGCGTGAGCCGGAGAAGACAGAAAGCATCGACGGTGAGAAGACGAGACCAAAAACCCCCCACGTCTCCTCATCTCCTGCATTTCTTCATGTGAATTTAAATTTAAACTTTTTCTAGGAGAGGATGACGGTAAAGAAGATGAGCAGTCCATCGCTTCTGTTGGAGAGGAGTATGAACCCATCAGCGACGATGAGCTGGATGAAATTCTGGCCGACAGCCAGAAAAAGGAGGATCAGCAGGAGGAGGAGAAAATCACAGGTATGGCAGAAATACTTTCTCTACCTTCTGCAGTCATTCTTTGAAGTAATCTCGCAAAACTATTTAACCTCGCTCATGTCCACAGGTCCCCTGGATGTGATCGATGTGGACTGGTCCAGCTTAATGCCCAAACAGAAGCAGGAGCCGCGCGCGGCGGGTGCGGCTCTGCTCCGCTTCACGCCAGGCGCCGTCCTGCTGAGGGCGGGCATTTCCAAGCGCCTCGCAGGCCCAGAACTCTTGGAACAAGTCAAAGAAGTGTGCAAGTCTGAGCTGGACGATCCCAAAGGTGTGTTTTGATTTTCTGAAAATGATTGATTGATGATGCTGCTGTTTTCCTTTTTTCTATATGCATCCAATTTCATAGTTCTTACAGATTTTGGAAAATGTTTATTCACTTTTAAGTTTAAAGCTTTGAATTCAGAAATACTAGATCTAAGATTTATGTGATATTGGGGAAAAAAGCTCATAAATGTGGTAAATATAAATTGTGTAGTAAAAAAGCAATACTACAAACTGTTTAAAAGCAAGGCAGAGTGACTCCTCCTCGTTGCACCATAATGGCATAAACTCAAACATAAATTTTTCCATATGAAGTATATTGGTGAATAAAGTAAACATTTTATAAATATGATCATTATTTAGCTAAATAAACTTAAAATTGGGAAAATAAAGTGGGGGGAAAAAGATGAAAGCTTTCAGTAAATTCAAAAATACTTTATTAAAAAGATGTTACTTATCTTCCAAGTATCTTTAAAACGTAGTTGTGAATGGTAATACTTTGGGCAGGAAGGATCTCCAGAAGCTGTCAGTCTTGCAGCAAATCTCAGGAGGCCTCTGACTGAAGACAGTCTCCTGATTCCGTTTCCGGGGCAGCAGAGAAGATGCTCCGCAGTAATCCGTCTAGAATTACGCCATCAGTTGTTAGCAAGCACTGCTGATCCACCGCATTTGCTTTTGTTGCTCCTCTTTAAGTCTCTATTTGGCCTTGTGCTTAGAAAGCCGGGCAAAGAGATGTTTTTATTCTATTCCTTTTATTTTATTCTTTCAAACGATTTTATTGATTTGCTCCTGATTTTAAATGATTTTGTAATCGATTGCGCTCTTGTTTCTCTCTTATCAGACACTGACAAGCTCTTTGAGCATGACCTGGGAGCGCTGAACATGGCTGCCGTGAACAGACGGGTGGAGAGGGCCGGTTTACTGAGCAACCTGGGACCCTGCTGCAAGGCGCTATGCGCTCGCAGGGACTTTGCCATTCGCCGGCAGTTGTTGAAAAACGAAAAGGTAACTAAATGCTCCTTAACTTATAACTAATAAAATGTTATGCGTGTGTAAAAAAAAAAAAATTAAATAAAAAGATCTTCCTTTCAATAGGGTCAAACGAAGCAGTACCCCACTACACCTGTGGTGGACAACGAGCTGCTCCAGATGAGCATCCGTCTCTTCAGAAGGACCATGGCGGGTCAGACCTCTGCCCCGGAGAGGTCAGAGAGCGGGGCGGCTCCGGCAGGTGAGGCTGCTGAAACGGGCAGCAGCAAGCTGAGCACAGCTCAACCAGAGGTTTGCGTGTCCTGAGAGTAAAACACATTAAAAGGCTTCATCTGAACTGTACTCCCCATCACTTTTCTTTACTTAAGAACCTTGTTTAGTAATAAGAGGGCGTGACCATGTGAACATACTCTAGGACCCCCTGCTGATGAGCCCAAAGAAGTGTACTCTGTATTAAACATGTCTAATTCATGTTTTTGTGCCGTTTTAAAAGTGATTTTGAATTTACAGATCTTCCCCCGACTAACACGCTCAAGTTACTCGTTTCTTTTTGTATGTTCTGCATTGGTTGCTATAAATGTGCATTAAAATGTTTAGATCTTCGGGTTTTTTTCTTCTTCCGGCTTCTTTGCTTTGTACAAAACTGACCGTCCAGTCGTGAAAATATGGAACATTTCATGTTCATAACAAATGAGCAGATTTGGTGAGGGTAAAAATCCACATCCTGCAGAGACTTGAATGAACTTACTAAAAAGCACTGCCAAACTATTCTGTTAGTCTGTATAAACAGTATAATGTGCTTAATATAGCTGAAATGAATGGCTTGGCAGTGACTCCATGACTTGAACTGAAGAGTGTGCAAAGCACTAACAGGCAAACACTGCCATGTTGAGTTTCCTTGTCTACCCACAGAAAAGGAAATTCCCTATATGGAAAAGCCTGATGCTTAGCGAATAATCAGTGAGGATGTGAATGGTGCAGGCCGTGTGCTCTGGCTCTGTTGGCACAGTGGATCGGCACAGGAGGCCTTGGATTCCGTGCGACTTCACCCTTGCACCACCTTTGTTCCAGGATTGCGTTACACCAGACATCATGAAGACGAGGACAAATCTGGTTGTAGTGTTGGGACTGCGCACGTGAACGCCAGAAAGCGGTTTTTCTGTGTAATTTCAAAGTGTACAAGTAATGATATTTGGTGTGGTGCTAACTTGTTTTCTATTGTAAAATAAATGTAGAATAATATCCTTATGCTGTGGTTAAATTGGGACAAGTCTGAAGAGCTAAAATATGTGCCTGACTAGATTTCTCCCTTTTGTACTTTTCTTCATTCCTCGAGTCCAACCTTCCAAATTTTCTCCTGCCATATGTAGGAACCATTTCTTTATATTCTGATTATTATTTCTTGGTTTGTATTTCACTCATGGTGATGGTTTGGCACAGCAGGAATTATATACAGTAGGTATGTTTTCACCACTTGCAACGTTGTTGGGAATCTTCCCATGCTTCCTTTCCTTCTCACCTTGTGTTCTTCTGGGTCATGGCCTCAGCCCTTCCTTCCTTTTTCCTTGTGGGTCTTTCATTTAACCAATCATTATTTTCTGCTCACCTCTCCTACCTCCTCCTCCCATTCTGATAACTTAAAAAAAAACTAAAAGAATTTTTAATGAAAATATCAGTAACGTACAATTTATACAGCTTTGGTTTTCTCGGAAGATATTTGACATTGGATTTTATAGGAATATGAAAAGCGGTAGTTGTAAGACAGTCTTTTAGAGGCAACATTTCACATTTGTTTAAATTTAATTTAAGCCCTGAAGCCTTTGAAAATGTTTCAGTCAATTTGAGAATTTGGGGAATTTCATTCAGGTTATTTAAGAAGATGGTCGTGTCAGCAGCTAGCTCACTAAAATCAGAATTACTACAGCAGTCAGTTACATTTGTAGTTACCTTCTATGTCCACCAGATGGCAGCATGTGCACTGCTCGGCTTTAAGAACAATGTACTACTTATTGTTTTTATCATTTTTTAAAGTCAATACAAGGCAGTTACTTTACATGTTATGATTTCTGTCCTCTACAGTATAAAAATGTTTTAAATATTTATGACTGCTTAATTACAGATGTACTTACCCTCTGTGTCCAGAAACATCATGTTAATACAAAGATGCACAGTAAAAATATTAAAATAAATAATAAATAGGGTCGGAATAAAAAGCTCTCCTGCCCTGATATAAAAAATGTCCAGTTTATGGTCTTGAGACGGTTTTGGTTTTATTTTGTACCGCATTTTGAGCGGCGGGTCTATCCTCTCTAGTGGCTGCAAGTGGTAATTACAGCTAATAAAGCTGGTGAATTTATAAATACGCTTCCTTCCTGCGAGTTCCTTCAAAATAAAACACCGGAAACAGGAATTGTGGTTTGACAAATGATAACATACAAGCACATCTAGCAGCGTTATTATAAATTAAATATAACTATTTGCTTTATTTACTGTCTGAATAATATTTTAACTTGTTTCTTTTGACTGAAATACTAGCTATAGTGCCTCAAATATTTTTGTATTAACAGGATATTTTTGTTCAGACTAAATAAACCCTAATCTTGATTCTGGAGCGAACCGATTAGCCTGTTTTTTTATCTGAATTTACCAAATTAAACCTGAATTTGTCTGTACATTAATTTGCTACACTCACGTAGATTATTACAACTGCTGATCTTCACATTACTACACATTTATTAATTACTCTTTCACAAAACAATTTAAAAACCTTGCTTTCTTTTTTTTTTTTTTTTAAGAAAAACAGACCCCATATAATTTTGAAAAATGGGTGTATCTGATTGGTTAATTTATCATGTACTTATTTAATAATTATGTTAAAATACTGTTTCCTGCCGTATGATTCAATAAAATGATTAATAATTAATAATCTACTGTTTTTTCTGTTTAGTTGAATATGTTTGATTACAAGGATTTACTGCTTGTGATTAAATCAACGAAAACAAAAATAATTATTTTTATTGGATTTTCTGCCTTTATTATATTAACAATAAAAGCCTTGTGATGGATTAGGGTTAGGATTTTCAAACAAGTTTGGCAGTGGTCTACCCATAATATAATAGAAAATTAGGGAGAACCCACTCCAGGGGGCTTCATTAAAGTTATTCTAAATAGTTATGATATAAGTCTGTCTGGAGAGCAGAAAATGTTTTCTCGGAAATACAAAGGTTCTGGAAAAAATAAGTGCTTCGTTCATCCGGGTAAGTTCCAGCAGCAAAAGTCCTTGTTCGTTTTCGAGTTATTAAATTTGTAAATTATAATTGATTAACTTTAAGTAGTTGTTTCAAATGTTTCTATATGTATTTATCAATGTCATTATTTGCCAAAAATGTTTCTAGTTGACTCTAAAGCATTGGGAACCACTATTCATCCACCTGTTTCTAGTGTATTTTATTTCCAACGGACCCATTTCCTTCAACTACTCCGCTCTCATTTTGGTCCGTCCTTCCGACTTCCGCCTCAGCTACGAGCCGAGGTGAGTACGTTTATCGGGATCAAAACTATCTACAATCCATCACCATCCTGTGTTTTAAAAGCAAAATAAATACTCTTTAGCGTTATAAGTATGTATATAAGGACAATATAAAATGCCACATTGTGTTTTAGATAGTTAAACGTATGATTTGGTAGTTAAAACGATGAGCTGTAGCAGGGGATCAGGAGATGTGGCTTCAGCTAACGTGGCTAATCTAAGTACGGTTACTCTGTTTTAGAAACAGAATTGGTCCTTTATCAAAATATTTTTTTTATTACGTTTTCAGTTTATATAAACTGTAATTTATATATTATTTTTAATAATGTTATGGTTTGCCAAATTAATGCTAACGCGGCGGTTTTCTGGTGTAAGATTGATGCTAGTTGAGGTTGAAGCTGCTTTGTAGTTTTAGCATTTGTTCCAAAATCAACTAAATCGGTACTGTAATATATTATTAATGTTCTCCAGATGGCCCCAACCAAGAAAGGAGAGAAAAAGAAGGGGCGTTCAGCCATCAACGAGGTGGTGACCAGAGAGTACACCATCAATATCCACAAGCGCATTCATGGAGTGTGAGTACTGCAGAAAAACAATGTTTTAAGCGCAGTTTGCCATTTATGAAATCTTTATTATCAAGCCAGGTAAATTAAAGTTCATATTTGGTATATTTTTTAACATTAGGACAGGTCAAAAATACTTCAATGTATTGACTCCTTCTAAATATTTTTGTTGTTAGAGATTAGAAATTCAATGAAAATCAAACGTGTTATTCTGTCTGTGTTTATGCAGAGGTTCATCACTGTTTAATATTCTTGATTGTGCATAGAGAGCAAAAAGTTATATTTAAACTGTAAATGGTTGTGTAAACAATCCGACTGTGTGAATTTCATTTCGTCCTCCTTTCTGCTGTTAACGTGACTGAAATGTCTCATGTAGGGGTTTCAAGAAGAGGGCTCCCCGTGCCATCAACGAGATCCGCAAGTTCGCCATGAAGGAGATGGGAACTCCTGATGTCCGCATCGACACTCGCCTCAACAAGGCAGTGTGGAGCAAGGGGATCAGGTCAGTCAGTCTGTCTTGAGTTCCACTAATAAACAAAAAGGAAATTAATATGCCTAACATCAAGAAAAACATTATTCGAATTTCCCACTTTTTTTTTTTGTTGAAACACATGATGGTGCATTTAATGCATCTCACTATTGTAGGAGGCTCTCGCCTTATGTAATATAAAATCACACCTAACTCATAATTTCAGTTTGGCTGCTCTCTATCCACTAATGTGTGTAATCTGCTTAAAGACGGTACATATTTATTTTTGTGGTTGGATCATTGGAAAATATTGGATGAATTTTAACTCAAGTTGGTGACAGTTGTAGGTAGGATATATACCATGTAAATACTGATCTGAATCTACTACCTTTATATCTCCAAATATTGTTTTTGTGCTTTCTGGAATTTATACATTGTTCTGTAGAAATGTGTTTATTCTTTTTTTATATATTTATTTTTTGGGATGGATTTAATTGGGCTGCTGGTTCTGATGAAAAATCAATTTGTCAACAAAACTGAACTTGCAAACAGCCGACACCTGTGAGGTTTTATTCTAACTTGTTTGGCACTTGAAGCAGCTGTTGAGTCTCCTTCTCCTGATGTGTTGTGCAGGAACGTGCCGTACAGGATGCGCGTACGGCTTTCCAGGAAGCGTAACGAGGATGAGGACTCTGCCAACAAACTCTACACCCTGGTCACATACGTTCCTGTCACCACATGCAAAGGTAAAATCCTCAGGCCGCTGACTCTGAAGTGTCCGTACAAGCAACACAGATGGTTTAATAATGATTTGTTTCTTCTTCATTTCTCAACAGGTCTGCAGACTGTCAACGTTGATGAAAATTAAATTTGTGGAATAAATTAAAAATACAAAGAAGCTTGTCTTTGTCTTTTTGTTGAGCTCATTCTTGTCACTTCTTTGTTCCCATAATAAGGAACATGGTGAAAAGTCCGGATGCATTTCTTTATAAAAATGACCTGAAAGTTTATTGACTGAACTTTCTCAAATCTCATGTTACAACCATGAAATTTTAAATGTATCTAACTAGAGTTTTGTCAGACCAATACAAATGAGAGCATGATGGGCAACTATTGGGCAAATTTCATCACAGTTAAGTGAAAAAAAAAAAGCCCCGAGGAGCAGCCACTGGTGCCGCATGATGTGTAGACGTCAGATTAACATTTGTGCTTTCCGAGGTTATAACAGATATTTATTTTGTTTATCTATGTTTAAACCAAAAGTTACTGAGATTTTTGATTAAATTTGGAAGACAAAAAGTCAGAATTTGGATTTTAATCAAATAATTCTGAGAGAAAAGGCAGCATTCTGACTTTTAAAGACAAAATGATCCTTTTTGTTCCACAAGTGGGAAATTTACGCTGTCATGACAGAAAGTGGACAGAACAAGAGTAACAAATGAAAAAGAATTATAGTAAGGTGTAGAGAAAACATACCATCTAGACTGAAATATAGATATGAAAATATTAAATATACATAAATATTTATATCTTTAATCAAAAGATTACATTTTCAAGTGAGAAGCTGGAAATAAAAACTGATCCTGTTTGGAAATCAATGGTCAGTCACCAGACTACAAAACGAAAATGTTTTTAAGCCTTCTAAAAAATAATTTAAGTTCATTGAGTATTTATCCATCTATCGACATCATGTCTACAGTTTCTCAGATGAACACATTCATGCAAGTCTTGAGCATTTGGAAGGAAAAACAGACGCCAAATCTAGGGTGCAGTAACGCGGTCCCATCGCTGGGAGGAGCTGTTCATTTTGCCTGCACTTGGATCGGATGGAGCGAAAAACACATTAGCTTCGATAGCAATGGCTAATGTTTACTCTTTATTTAACTTAGCTGTCCGCTCTCTATAAGTCAACATAAAGGTAAGAGGAAATGCTTTACTGGCTCACTATCTACTTTGTCACCTTTTATGAACCTCGCAGAGATAAACTAAGAGATCTGCGGGATTATCAGAGACGAGCAGGCGTGGCTTGCTAACTGGCAAGATACTTAGCTAGCCAATTAAAGCATTTTTATATAAACTACTGGAGCTACAAATGCTAATATTTTATAGAAATTTGTACCTCTCAGTGATTTTCGCATTGACACTTCCTTGAATCGCCTTTCACATGATGGCGTCATGTTTTAGGCGTCTAATTTTGCGTGTTGTAAACCTGTCCAGGTGCGAACTTCTGCTTTCCATGGCCGTGGGCTGATGTACACATCATGCGGCACCAGTGGCTGCTCCTCGGGGCTTGTGGCTGGGTCCTGCTCGTCCTCATGTTTGTCAGTAAATTCATCAGCTTTAAAACTATTGAAGGTAAGAGACCGGTCATCGATACTATATCTTGGTGAAAAAAAATCACAAAACACTGGATGGAAAACTATCAGGAGACATTGCAGAAGCTTATAGGACACAGAGAATTGTTACTGTAATTAAAGCTGAAGATTGTCAAAAGAAATATTAGATGTGCAACATTTTGTTCATTCTACTTTTGTTTTTCAAGCAAATTTTTTCAACTCTTAAAACGTTTGGATATATTTTTTTGTTCTTCTTGTACTTTTTAATCTTCTCTGTGCTACTTTATAAATTTTAAGGCTACTTGTATCTTAATCCATCTTTCTTTCAATATATGAACATATTAAAATCTATCTGCCTCTTTTTTTCAGCTACTTTTTGTGTTAAAATACAAAACTGTAGTGATAAGACTCCAATATATATTTTCTTTCAATACTGATGTTTGGGCTGTTTTTCGATTATGATGGCACACTTTGGTGTTAGAAATATTTCAGGACGATAAAGAGATGATTTATTTCATTTTATTCTGCATGTTTAAAAGTCAGATTAACATTTGTTTGTGCTTTCCGAGGTTATAAGAAGCGACCTGCTCAAAGTTGGACTGTGGGAGATACAAAGGTGGTGAAACCGGCATCTGTGCTGAGCGCATTAGAGCAAAATCAAACGCCATCACATCAGGTGAGCAATTTATTTCAGATATTTTTTATGTCTTTATTTTATTTTTTTTTAACCTCTTTTCTATTCACAAGAAAAGTTGTTGTGAAATTCAGTCCGTCAGCCATGGCAGTTCTTGTGTGATTGTCTCAGCCCTCAGTTGCGGCCACCGTGTCAGATTGGCAGGCGATCTCTGAGAGCCGAATCCAGCATCTTTCAGCCGTGTGTAAGAACAGCAGCCTGAGCAATTTAACTCACGTCTCGATCAGCAAGTTCGTCCTCGACCGCATCTTTGTCTGCGACAAGCGCCAGATCTTGTTCTGTCAGACGCCTAAAGTGGGGAACACGCAGTGGAAGAAGGTGCTCATTGTGCTCAATGGTGAGTACGGGATGGACTGATGCACATTCACTGGAGTTACAGTGGGAATTTACAAGGATAAAGCTGTACTTTAAAGCAGCTTGAAGCTTAGAACGTTTCTGCTTTGTCTTGCTGCTGCAGGAGGTTTTCCCAGCGTGGAAGAAATCCCAGAAAACCTCGTTCACGACCACGACAAAAACGGCCTGCCCCGCCTATCGTCATTCTCCCCGCAGGAAATAACTCAAAGGTTGGTTTTGTTTATTGTGTGTAAACTGCGTACAGCAGACAATTTTTTTTCCTGCAAGTGCAATGGATAAAATTTCAGGAAATCTGACATGCCTCTGTTCAATTTTTTTGAAATTAGGGCTGCAACTAATGATTGTTTATTCAAACAATTCATTGTTTTAATAAATTCTCACATTCTATAGATTTTTCAATTAACTGCTTACGCCTTTTTATATAATATTAGAAATGCATTAAAAATAAAAAAGATGATTAAATTCACTTTTAAAATAAAAAATATGGACATTTTCTTACCTACAATGCAATGACTTCAGTGAATGTTAACTGGGTGAAGCTAAAACTATGGAAATGTTTTGGGTAAAACCTTTACAAATGAAGGTGATTTTATCTTAAATCCAAAATGTTTACATATTTTTTATAGTTTGGATACTGCTCTGATAATGTTGGGGGTTTTTTCAGCAAATGACATTTCTCTTTTAGTCTATATTCTGCAGTCAGCGATTGATTGATTACTGAATTAGTTGATGATTATTTCAAGAATCAATTAATCTGATTAATCAATTGATTATTCCTACCTGGAATACTCACATTTGCATCTTTCTGTGAAAGTCATAGTTTGTGGAGAGATTATAAAGAATCAAGAGGATTTAATTTCACAAAAGTATCAGACAGGAGAAGGATATATATAAAATCCACGCAAGGCAGGTGAAGATGGTCATAAATAGTTGGAATTCTCCAACTATGACACAATAGTGACTAAACCTGCATTGTCCTCTGAACGTTTTCCTGTATTTTAAGTTTTGGTTATGTGCACACTTTATTTCTCGTGGGAGTTTTTCATATTAGCTTGTTAATCCTTGCTATGTGCTTCACCAGATTAAACTCTTACTTTAAGTTCTTCATCGTGAGAGATCCCTTCGAACGCCTCATTTCTGCGTTCAAGGACAAGTTTGTGAAGAACCCCCGCTTCGAGCCCTGGTACAAGCACGACATCGCGCCGGCCATCATACGCAAATACCGCAGGAACCACCGCGAGAGCGACTTGGCCGCCTCCGGCCTGCACTTTGAGGACTTTGTCCGTTATCTGGGAGATGCCGAGGGCCGCCGGCGGATGGACCGGCAGTTCGGGGAGCACATCATCCACTGGGTGACGTACGCGGAGCTGTGCGCGCCGTGCGAGATAAACTACAGCGTGGTCGGGCACCACGAGACCCTGGAGCACGACGCGGCGTTCATCCTGAGAGCGGCCGGCATCCACCAGCTGGTGTCGTACCCGGCCATTCCTCCAGGCATCACACGCTACAACAAGACCAAGGTGGAGCACTACTTCTCAGGGATCAGCAAGCGGGACATCAGGCGTCTTTATGCACGATACCACGGCGACTTCCAGCTGTTTGGTTACCCGACGCCAGAGTTTTTACTTAACTGAATGGAAAAACTTAACTAGGGTGCTGGGTTTCAGCATCCTTGCTGCCATAGGAAGAGCAGACTTTAAAATGTGTTGCCTACTTTTATTCCAATGGTCTTGTTGGAATAATTGGGGTGAGCTGTGTTGAGAATTCTGCTGAATTATCATTTTACTGAAGGAAAGTAGTCGCTATAATAATTAATGAGAGGTGTAAATCAAACGAAGAACACATTTAACTGTTTTATATTTAATAATCATGTCTGACTTTTTATCATTTGTTATACAGGCATATAGTCCTGTAAATGTAGCTATATTATTGCACTGTTTGGATCTCCTGATTCAGGGATTCGTTATGGATGATACTGCAGGTGCATCTCAGTAAATTAGAATACCATTGAAATTTACTTTTTTTTTTTTTTTTTTTAGCTTAAACATTGTGTTATAATGTTATTCTCTCATCAAAAACATACCAGGAGTGTTGCCTTGATTATTTAATGCATGTTTGAGAAACCCTTCAATCTCACAAAAAAGCCCCACAAAACTGCCCCTTTAAAAGTTTATTTCACTTGAACCAACTATGTAGATTAATTAAACAAATGTAGTAATTTTTGATAAACTATTTAAACTCGTTGGTGATGTTTTCAGATGCACCTGTGCAGCTGCAGATCCTGTTCTGTTACAATTGAAGGTCCTCTGAAGAACAAACTGAGCACTTGTGGTTTTTCATTAAGGTTTTTATGACTTATTGAGCAGTGTTAACTTTTTTACATTTTTATAATAATGAAGTTTGCTTCAACCGAGGCAAACAAATGTCTTGTCAAGGGGAAAAAAAAACAAAAACCTGCGTAAGGTTAATATGGGTGTAATAATGAACTGAAAAACTGACTCCCTTTGTGCCGACACTGGATTTTGAAAGCTACTTTTTTTCTACAAGAAGTGTAACACTTAAATGTTCTTAACATGACTTGCAATTAGACATTTTTATTAAATGTTAATATTTATATTAGGACTTTGGTGACGAGTGGCTGCAAGTTTTAAAGCATTATTGGCTCCCTGTGGGTAGTTGTGTTTGAGAGACTGGGTTTAAAATAAAGGTGTAAAATACCTTTGTGGTGGTTTTCATTTGTTGTGTTTGAATTTTGTGCAAACAACTTAAAGGGTCATACGACAAACCTTGTGTATCTGTTTTGGATTCACTTTTGACATTTCAGCAGTGTGGTTTCAAAGAAACAGTGACGTCTTTGTTTTCTTTCTGTTATCCCAACAACCTGCTGCAACAATTCACACAAAAAAAGCAAAGTGGACAACTTGAAGATGCAATTTCTATCTAATAAATATTACAAACTAACATCTTCTTAGATACTACTCAGAATGACCCAATCTTTAAAAAAATATCGAAACAATCAGCTAAATCAGTGTCTAAATCATTAATGCAGTGGATGCAATGATACCAAACATCCACGAGGTGGGGGTAAATACTTGAATTAACGTTGATACCAGCTTTGAACTCCGATGAACCCCTGATCTAACTGCCTCCACTCGAGGCTGTTGCGGTGAAATATTGGATTAATAAATGTCACCTGTTCTGTGGGCAAAACAAACATCCCAGACATAAGATAACACTAATCACATCAACACAAGGAACAGAGTTTACATTTATTATCTGCTGAATGTTCGCGTTTGGTTTCTGGTATCTTTTTTGACACTAATTTACTAAGCGTTAGTCACGTTTTAACATCTCATAAATATTGAACTTTCCCCCATTTTTATTAAATGTTGCAACCACAAGCTACATTGTGTTTGAACTGGATTTTATGACATAGACAACACAAAAAGTGCTTAATTGTGAAGCAGGAGGAAATTGTGTAAACTTTAGCTAATTTCTTTAGTGCAAAAATAAGCCAGACTGTACGTAGAACATCCGTGAACATCTAAAAGAAACAGAATAGTGTTTTTTGAGGACTGAAGTTGCAGTTCTCTGTGTCTAAATCATTAATTGTGACACTGATTAAATGTTTTGGGTCTCTGACCTTACGGAAGGGAAACCTCCACCCCAGTCTTGAATGGGGTGGAGGTTGTATTAAGGTTAAAGTGAAGTGTTTGGTATCCACAACACAGAGTGTATATTGTAGCATACTCTTTCCATGTTCAGATGATGGATTGGACAATGTCATTGAAGTCATTGAAAGCTTGGGCTGTTAATTATAAATATATAAATGCATGCCACACTTTTCAGATTTTCTTTTACTTTACATTTACAAACTACTTTGTGTTTGTCTACTAAATAAAATACATTGAATGAAAAGTTCTCTGCATTTTCTCCCTCAGCTTTGTTGCTTTGCCCCCAGCCTGCCCAACTGGTTCCTCCTGTCTTTTTATTTGCATGTCTTGGTAAAGTTTGTTCAAGCAACAGATTGTCTTTCTCTGTTTGGACCTTTCACTGTACTATGGCGGTAATTAACTGACATCCTGCCTTTTGCTTTTGCTTTGTTAGAAAGCATTCAGAGCATGACGGCATGTAGCGCTCTTAAAGGATTTATGACTATTGGCGCAGGTGCAGAATGGCTTGAGATAAAGACGCAGAGCTGTGATTGAACTACATCAACAAACTGAGTGAGGTTTGCAGAAATTACAGTTTTTAGTACAACTGACTCACCTGCAAAACTGTACTGATTTTTAACTTGTTCACTATGAAGATAGTAATCAGTTCTGGAAATTATTGTAGCAAAAATTCCTTGTTTATTTTTCTCCTAAAGCTCTTCCGTGTCTCAACTGTCCAGACACAACATCCCTCCTGATTCTGCTCATCTGCCACACCCATGCTTAGCAGGGTGAACATTTTAGGCCAATGTGCACACGTCCATGTGGATCCAGGCTGGCGTCTGCCCTTGTCTCACCTGTCTGCCCGCTGAGGTGCTTTGTGTAAACACCAGCGCGCGGGCTGATGTCGGTTGGACAGTTCAGGCAGGAATTGTGTGTCATCATCACTGTATCCACGCTCACTGAGGAGAGACCCAGCCCTAATCTCTCTGTGTGCAACCAACCGGCTTCCTGTGTTTGAGGGATTCTCTTCTAAATCAGCGTGAAGCCAGAGGAAAGCAGACAGACGAGAAGCTCTGCTGGGATAGCTTCACCTTCAGCATAAAAGAAAGACAGAGTTCCTGGTGTTACAGTGAAATAGTAAAAGAGGAAAAATACATTGCTAAGTAGGAAAATAACAATAGATTGGTTGAAAATGAATCCGATATTGCTGTAGATTTAACCTATACACATCCTTATAATATTTTTTATTTTTTACAAGCATTAGTAATGAAATTGCAAAGAGATTTTAAACCGGAGATAGCGGAACCTGAGAAATGAGAGGCAAAGAAATTATTCATATTGGACATGTGTCATATATTAAAATGAGAAAGCACCCAAACACAAGAAGGAAAAAGGGTAAAATCATTTGCAAAGTGTGGTTTAATATAAAGAATAGAGTTTTAAAAAATGCCGATATAATGAACACAAAGAGAACAAGGGGGAGTAAAAGCACATATTTCTGAAAAAAAACATATCTGAGCATATAATTGAACAAAACAAACACAGGGAAATTAGAAAATAATGTATAAAGAAATGCATGCAGCTACACAAGAATAGCCCAAAACAATATCAGAACACTCACAAAAGTACATTTGAGGTAAAATACCAATCTGATTAAAGTAATAAATTGTTTTAAAGAGGCAGGAAGCCGAAAAAATCGCTCAAAATGATTGGATACAAGCAACTTGCAAACTGCAAAATACATAAATAAACAAATACATTTGAAAAACATGAACATCCAAAATGTAAACTTGTTTTTTTAAAAGAATTACTGTATATTTTGTTTCTTTATGTGGTGACTAGTTCTTTGATATACTTTAACTTAACTTTATTCAACAGACCATTTTCTCAGATCTTATAGTGACTTGATTTTCTTTTCAGATTTTTCTAATTTTTTTCAAATATACACTTCTAAATAATACATGAACTGAATTCTAACTATGCTTGAAAAAAGCAACACATAACAGGCATAAATGATTATTTGAGGTATTTGTATGTACATAACCTGTTTATTTTCTATTTTGATTGCAGTAAAAGCAACAAAATACCCAGATATCTATAAGCTTTTCTATACAGTTTCCATACATATCTAAAAATATATAACATGTAATAAATGTTATCTTTCACGAACATTATTTTGGGGAGGACAGATTAGATACTTTTATTTTGAAACGGCCCAGCGGAAGTCAGCCATTGACTGATAGCTTGACCAACGGCGAGGCAGCAGCAGCAGCAGCACAGGGAGCCCGCTGCCACCTCAACATGGAGTAGCTGGAGCCGAGCGCCTACTGCCGAAGAGCGGATTCCTTTGACGGGAATACCCGGCGCCATATATTTAATTTATCTGCCAAGAAAAACCCTCGCCAATGATACAGCGGCCATATTTAGTACAGTCACAGGGAAGCCCGGCTTTTATTTGAAAAGATGGCGAACGACTCTCCAGCTAAAAGTCTGGTAGACATAGACTTGGCTTCATTGCGGGTGAGTGCTGGGGACCCGAGACGGATGTTTTTCCTGCTCTTTATTTTATTTTTTTTTGCCTCTTTGTTTATTTAATATTTCTCTGTAAACCGTCCTCTGTTTAAAGCGCTTTACACGAGCAGGTTTCGGCGTTTTTTGTGTGCGAAAGATGCTTTAAAAACGAGCGCTGAGGCTCATCGAGGTGTTGCCAGTGTCTGATTTTCCTTTGTTCGAGATGCGTTTGGCATGTAGGGGAGACCAGGGCGCAACAGCTGGCGGACACCGGACAATGTTATCAGTTTTAAGATGTAGCAGCACTTGTTATTGAACCACCCTGTCTTTTTTTTTCTCTACTGCAGGATCCGGCTGGGATATTTGAGCTGGTGGAGGTAGTTGGAAATGGCACCTATGGACAAGTATACAAGGTTGGTTGGAGGCATGGCCTGTCCTGTTTTCATCTGATCTGTTTTTCTGTTTTAAACTCTAAGAACAAAGGAAGGGACAATAGGCTGGATGGTAAGGTTGGACCACATGGAGGGAGAACGAGCAGCGCTTTCCCTCTGGTGTTATTGTTAAGAGTTGGCCTGGGAGGTGAGGGTTAATGGCTGAATCAGACCATGTAAACTCTGATGCATCACCCATCTTGCATCAACAAAAGAGTAGATAAGAAGTCCTCGCCTTAATGTAGGCAAAACCTCCAAGAGTCAGATGTCACAAACCAACAGAGCATTAAAAAACTTACAATCGGGCCAAGATCATGTAGATACAACATCCTGGGGTGAAACATGATTTATACTTGAACAGTAGATTGCTCAGATTATGAAATTTGCACTTTCCTTCTTGTTCAGTGTTCCTTCAGGTAACTGACAAAGGATTTAGCAATACTAAACGTTTAGTATGGCAACAAGTCCCTAAATGGGAAATAAATTCTAAAAAATATGCATCCGATGTTAAAAAAAATAGCTGGACTACAAAAATTACATTGTAAATAATACAGAAATAAACATCACATTTTGAAATTGCTGTTAGAAGTTTATACTCCTAACCCATATACAAAATGTTGTGATATTTCTGAGCTTAGTCAAAACATCTATCAATAGTTTGCATACAAGACAGTAAAATTTCAATTTATTGGTTAAAAAAATTACATTTTATAGCACATTTATTATCATTACAATAGTTTACACTATTAATATTCCATAATACTACTTGGACAGCAGTTATATTGGCTCATCATATATGTGTATCTAAAGACTTTGTTTCTAGAACATTTAGTTGTTCTGGGAAAATTTATATATATAGAAAAAACATATTTTTCAGTGATCATTGCTGCTGGGACAGAAATGATTAATTCAGTTTTTTCCTGCATCTGGTTTAACTGCATGTCATATTGTCTTGACAACTTCCTCCTACGTTATTGTATATTTGATTTTTTCCTGATATCAAGCAGTTATCAATGAGAGTTGTGACGCTGCAGCCTACAAAGCAGTTTTTAAGAACCATGTAATTGTGGCTTTTGTTTGTGTTCCAAATAACAAATGTTCACAGGTCAATGCACAGCGATGCAATGAGAAATGGATTTCCACTTCAGGATTTCAGGAAACACAACGTTTCTTAGAAAGCGCACTGAAACAAAATGGCAGATTTTGCTTTATATGTGTGGTGTTGATGGTATAAGAGGCACAAGAATCTAGCTGATCAGCTGGGAATGGAAAAACAATATGGCGGAGCAACATTTGACTGATTTTTGATCTAGATGCCGAAGTTGGATTTGACCAGAATAACCTTTTGTCTTCACTATGTGGTTTTAAATCTAACAAAATGGAGGAATAGAAAGATTAGCTCCACTTATGTATCAAAGCACATGTTTCTAATCTTTTGGCAGATTTATTTCAAACTCAAAAAGTGCATTGTAGCGCCTGCTGTTTGGTGAATCTCTGGGTTTTTACCTTGCAGGTTTAAACCAGAGTTTGACTCAAACAATCTCCCAACTGGGATTGTCTTCTGAACTGTTCATTTACCAGTTTGAATGCTTCCATCTGATTTGGCTTCTGTACAAATTCACCCCAAAACGGCGCCTCTGCATGTAGTCTTAACTTGTAGCTTCCTCTGTTGTGTTGGCATGGCAATGGCGTGGGTGGCGCTGCAGGTGCATGCAAGGTGGGGTCAACTGGGTCATTACAAGTCTGCCTGTATCACTTTTGGCAGCCGCAGCATGTGATTCAGCAATGCTTGAACGTCATCTCAATGGACAGTTGCTCAAGATCTTTAATAATGAAAATTAGTCTGCATTGGTCATGAACTGTTTTAATGTTGCCAAATATTCTTGAAATCCATTCTGTGTTCCCTCATATGGCTCAAACACACTGATGCAACGATAAAGAATAAAAGTGAAGAACTTTGATGGAGAAATTTGATTTAAAAACTTGCAAATAAGGAGAATATGCTATAAGGAATGATAAACAATAGGATCTGCCTTTTGTGATGTCATCAGAAACGTGTAGGTTTTCGTGCTTGTCTTTTGGATGCCTGTTTTTCTCTCTATTCAATCATTTTTTTAAAATGGGGAACAAATTGAAAACATGTCAGTAGCTGAAAAACGATATATATAGTCAGTTTATTTGGATTTTTAAACTAAAGTCTGGTCAGTATCTTTATGTTTTCTGTTTATTTACAGCAAAACCAAAAAACTTAAAGACTTTTTTCTAATTTGGTGACTAATTGTGTTCCGCTTGTCCATCTGCACTCGGTGTTGCATTTCCAACACCTTAAACTACCATTGCTTACTGATGAAAGACATCGCCACGCAGGAATGGAGGCAGACGGATTCATCTTTCTGTGCATGTTGGTTTTTTTTTTCTTCTTCTTCTTGCAGCTGGATTGCTAAATGGCATTACCCAGCAGATATGTCCAGTTCAAAGCGTGGCATTGAGGATTAATGCTGTTTTGTGCTAGCTTTCAGCGGTGCTCCAGTGACCTCCATCCAGTCGTTCCAGCATAATAAACTCCCAGTCTGTCCCCTCCTTGAAATTGTGCTCATGTGACTACTTGAAGTCAACTCTTTTAATGTGGATCCTTCCATGTTATCTTCCCACCACATGCTTTTAAACTCAACATATCATGGAGAAGGGAATTAGAGCCTCTCCCTCTTTTTTTTTTTTTTTTTGACCATTTAATCTCTTTCTACATTCAGCGTTCGGCGCTAATTCTATTTGCGAGCGTCGCCATGCGAGAATGGAGCTCACAGTTGTCAGATTAGCTCGCGGTTGACACAAAAGATGTAGTAGTTGCAGGCAGCCTGCATGAGATAAGCCCAAACTGTCTCCAGTGAAGTCGCTGCCAAGTGCTGGAGCTCTGCTGCAGCGGCTTCCTGTCGATCGGCTGTCGATTAGCGAACTGGCCGGAGGGATGTGGCGTTCGCGACTGAGAGAGGAGCAGCTGTCCGGCTCCAGACAGAACCCACAAAGCTCGGCTTGTCTCCGCGGCCGTTTGGGTCTCTCGCTCCGTCAGTCGGTGGGGTCTGTAGAAAGGAGGCGTTTGTCTGCAGCGTTTCAAAGTCCAACCGACTGAATAATCACAACAGGCTCCCCTCTAACTGAAAACTGGGAGGAGTTTTGTCCTCCCTCTGAGGCCTTTTCTGCTTTGTCCACTGCTTGGTCACACTTTGCAAGCCCCCTTGTTCCCCCAGATTTGTTTTTTTTCCCCTGTTGTCACAATGTGTTCGAGCTTGTTTTTTATGAGACATTTTCATAAAAGGTTTCTGAATTTGTCAGGCATTTATGATAGTAAAGTTTTTGTAATAATTTTGATTCATTGTTGTGACAAACTCCCATTAATGATGTCTAAAGATCCTCAAAACTATCAGCATTGTCAGGATTGTTACTCATACTATTCATTCAATGAAAGCAACAATAAATTTGAAAATATAACTAAATGCAGCTACAATTTATATAAATCACACTTCTTTCTGTGACTGATGTCCTGAAGTATTCCAAATGGGAATGTTTTTCAAGATCACCATTTGTGTTTCTGGGGATACATTTAATGTGACACACATTCGCAGCTTCTAAAAAAGAAGTAATGTTTTTTTTTTTGGTATATTATTATCACAATAGTACCACAAAATACAGTGTTAAAACTTTTAGGCCATTTCGCCCACCCATCTTCTGTTTTTAATGAAGAGCTGTAAAAGCAGCACTTTGTAGCACTTAAATGTTTCTGATAATCATATAGATTTTAATCAGATAAATCAAGTTTTAAATGAACAAGTAATTGCCATCCTTTGGTAAATCACGAATTATCTATAACAACAGCTGCAACACTTACAGCTACTTACTTTAGTCCTTTAGAATAGAACCTGACAGACAACCTGAAGTAGGCTAGATCTCCAATAGCAACACATAATACTTTAGTCTAAAGAAATTTAAGATCAGTTTGGTTATAAGGTCATATCTAAAGGGCAGCACATATCTGCAATGTTGCTCGACCCTGTTTTAATTTTGTCTTAATGGCCAACGCTTAAAGCGATCCTTTTCAAACATGTACTATTCAAGAAGATGAAAGCTACTGAATAAAACATGAATGCCACTCCAACCCTCCCATAGCTGCTACTCTTCTGCACTGCCTTCGTAGTTCTTCTTCCTTTGTTGTTTCATGGCACCAATTGCAGTGGAAGAAAATAATTTAAAGTGGTGGTGAGAAATCTGGTTTAAGTGGAAATATAAAGAAGAAACACAAAGCTCATGTTTTGAAGATGTGTAAAAGACTCGCATAGTAAAAATTAGTAAGTAATTTATGTTCCATATGGAAGACTGACATCTGCTGACATAAATTGATAAATATATTTAAAAAATTCATTGATCTGATGTGGGTCAAGATCCAGAAGTTAAAAACGATATTGACAAGATTTCATAGCCTCTTCAGATTCTAAAATGTGCAACCATTTTAGAATAAAGTGTAGAAACTCTGAAGTTTTTATTTCTGCAAAACAAGAATACAGAAATCTGTGAAGATACCATGAATTTACACTGTAAAAACGAAGGAAGAACCTGGTTTCCTGGTCTTAAAATGCCATGTAAATGTTTTGGTGGCCATGCTGTGCTCCTGTCTCTCTAAACCTGCTCGGTCTGTCAGGATAACGGCCATCGCCCCTGGAGAGGTGCCAGATTACAGTCAGCTTCTAAAAACACAGCAAAGCAGTTTTCCCCCCTCTGTTTTTTGGCAGACAGCCTTAATGAAAATGGCTTTAGGGTTAAAAAGCACACTTTAAATCACTTATGTTGGTTTGGACAGTTAGCTGATTGGTATGTAAGCTGATGGAGATTAATTTGAGTTCAGGTTTTGCATTAATAAGCTTACAAACTAATATTTAAGTTGTTTTCTAATCAGATTGTGATCTGCTCTCTTGGTTACACAAGATTTTCTGATGTCATTCTGACTACAGATATCTGTCAACACTTCTATCATGTGTAAACTATCCAGTTGTCTGGAAGTTACAGTTCATACTCTCTTCCATTAGTCACTGTATTTCCAAATATTTGACCTCAGTGTTTTTACATGCTCATGTGTTAGACAAAGAGCTTCTTACTAAGCTCTCCCTGCTTATCAGTGGCACTGACCGACTGAGTGTACCAAGTCTGGGGCCTCTCTTTAGATATCATGACTCAAAAGAAGGAAAAAATGACCCAAGATAAGCCTGAGAGGAACATGAATCCTTGAATTGCAAATGGTATGCAGAGAAGATTCTCCCTGCAGTACAGAATCACCATATATAGTCATCACGCCCGAGCCCACAGCGCCCATGTCGACCTGTCTGCTATGCATCTGTGGGTTGTGCCAACTTCTGTGCCCTGTTATTTTCACACTTCTCCTGCGTTTAGAAAATTAACATCAGAATGCCCAGTTTCAGAAGAACAGAAACCTTGTTTCCTGCAGATCTTTGGTTAAATCTGGAGAAGCTTGTTCTGAATCTTTGCAGCTATGTAGGTCATGTGGTCCATCTTTTCCCTTTGTTTACTCTGCCAATCGGAGTGGCAGCCTCGCCCCTGCCCTCAGAATCAGACGGTCGTCCTCGGGGGGCAAGCTCTGCCTGATGGGCATAAAGGCTCTGAGCTGCTGCTGAACCTCTCCTTCAGTCTGTTTAAAGGCCCACCAACCATATGGGCTGTGCAATACTTGTTTTGTACCACAGGGCAGTGGTTGGAGCAAATTTTGTATTTATGTCCAATTTTAGCAACCTTACAATGTAGTTTGAATAATAAGCATGGGGGAAAATTTTATTTCCTCTCCTTTTGTGTAAATGTTAGTTCATCCCATCTGTCCACATATCCTTCTGATTGTTTATCCATCTGCCTGCTCTTGTCCATTGGTCCATCATTCCATCTTCTGCCCATCTATCCATACTCTATCATACTATCTGGGTGTCAATAGTTTGACTGGTGTCAATTATGAAAGTCCATCCAGTTGTCAATCTTTGTTGTCCCTTCATCCTTCTGGACATCTTTCAGATTCTCCAGAAGGATATCAATCAATCTGTTCCTCTATCCATCGTCTCTGTCCTTCCAGTTGTTTATAATCAGTCCATCCATCTGTCTACCCCATTCATCGTTCATTTCTCTGTTCTATTTTAATAGTTCAAACACCAAATTGATCATGATATGCACAGTGTAAACTTTCTTGGCATTACAGCAGAAGCTAACAATCACAGTCTTTCTTATTTCCACACTTAATGTTACTGCCAATCTACACCAAGGAAAACGAATGGTTCCCCTGAATTGGCTGCTTTTAAAACCCCAACCAGTATCTACATAAAAATCTGCGACTAGGTGAATTTTCCACTAATAATTTGGTGTTAAATTTAGAAGAAAAATCTGCAAATAAGCGGGGTTTCAGAGTTTGATTGTACGGTTAGGGTATATTTTGAAAAAAAAAAAAAACGATATCCATTGCGATTAACAAACATTTTCTTCAGTCTTTGTTTTCTACTGTCACAATGTCGGCTTTACTGTCAACTTCAGCCTCTTGGTCACTAAAATCTACATCAAATGGGGGCATTAAAGACAAAACCAGATAATGTGAAAGGCCAATAATAGTCTATAACTGGCAAGCAGAGAGTAACCTGCCAAATATGGTAGACACAGCAGTCTACTGTGATTACACTTTTGCACTCACTGAAACTGCAATTTCAGTACAGAGCGAACATGTTTGGGCTTTCTAATGCTTGAAGCATCCAGTAAAGTTGCGTTAGTGCTGGGGGTGGTAGATGTCACCAGACTGGAGGTTAATCCTCGTCGACCCCTCTGCAGCTGCATGCAGGATTTCCACACACAGCCCTGAAAGTCATGCTTTCTTCAGCAGTTTGTAGAAATGTCCGACAGATGCAAGAACTTCGTCAATAGGGAAGTATTGATCCATCAGTTGTCAATAAGCAGTCAAGTTCAGGTAATGGGGCATTCTAGTATTTTAAGTAACTAGGATTCAATAGGATACAAGAGAAGATTTGCTGTATTTTACAATGCAAAGACAAATTATATGTTGAATTGATCTTTATTACTCACTAATGGGTTTGGTATTGGTGACCGTTGTGTTGCAAAGCAGTGGTCTAGAGGCCTTTGCTAAACCCAGCAGCTCGTCTTGCCTAATTAATTTTTGCTGAATAGAGCTCAGTTGTAAAGATCCTGGCTGCTGATTGGCTGCGGAGGCTTTAGGTCAGAATACGGGGGTGTTGGCTGGCAACAAGGCCTGGTGTCTTGTGTTAGAACTACTTTACTCTTTCTGCTGTCCACATTCCTCATTATTGAAGGATTGTATCTGATCTCGTTCTTTTTCTTCTTGTGACATGTGAAACATTGTGAGAAACTCCTCTCGTTTTCACCCTGCACAGTGTGTCTCTCTTTTGTCCTCATCGCCCCCACAGTGACCCTTCTCCCTAATTGGTGTCACAAGACGTAGCGTGTCACCTGACGGGTCACACTGCCCAAACAGAACTCTCTGTGTTTGTCTGTGTGTACATGCTACTGTCCCATTGAGACGCCTCATTACCAAAGTGAACTCGCGAGGTGGTGGGAGAGGAGATGCTCTTCTTCTGCCCAGAGAGGAAACTCTTCTGTCAGCAAAGTTGGATGTTGCAAGAGGAGTAAAACTTTTGTAAAACGTCAAGGTTCCTGCTCAGTCTTCCGGGTCAGGCTATGAATCTGATTAATCACATTTTTTGAAGATTTAGTTTGGACTTTGAAATAAGTCTAATGACAAAATCAAAAATAATAGAAGAAAAATTTCTTAATATTACCAGAAAAAAAGTTTCAATATTTGGGGAATGATGTAGTAATTCCCCAAAATTACTTAATGCTAAAAAAAAAACTTAACTCAAGCTTGTTTTTTTTTCTTCCTTTTTTCCCCTCATAATTTTAAGACATTCTTTTGGTAAAATTGTTTATTTATTCTGCTTATGCAAGGATAAATTGCTGTTTTCTCCTAATTAGACAAATTCTTGTAGCCTGGCTCCCATCGTACAATTCACAGAAAGGATGGTTGAAATAAGCCATTCTTTGAAAATATTTTTTTTTCCATTTGTAATTTCATTTTTAGAAAAGAGAGAAAAAAAATCTGATCTGATATGGAAAAAAAATAAATCAACTTTTATTTTTAAGCCGTATCGCCCAGTACTTGTATGAAGTCTGATTTAAGTACTGTCTGGGTCTAGATCTGCAAGGAAGAAAATAGTTGGGAAAATTATTTGTTTTCTTAGACTTTATTCTTTATCCAGCTGTTTGAACATTTTATCCACCCCTCTTTTTGTGCAAAAGTCCTGGGTTCGATTCCCAGCCTGGGGTCTTTCTGCACGGCGTTTGCATGTTCTCCCTGTGCATGCGTGGGTTCTCTCCGGGTACTCCGGCTTCCTCCCACAGTCCAAAAACATGACTGTCAGGTTAACTGGTCTTTCTAAATTCTCCCTAGGTGTGAGTGTATGTTTGTCCTGTCTGTCTCTGTGTTGCCCTGTGACAGACTGACGACCTGTCCAGGGTGATCCCGCCTCTCGCCCGGAACGTTAGCTGGAGATAGGCACCAGCACCTCCCGATCCCACTAGGAACAAGGGTGTTAGAAAATGGCTGGATGGATGGATTTAATAAATGGTTACCAGACAACTAAGAACTCTGAAAACTTGATTTGGTGAAGTGTGTAAGTTTGACATGGAGCGTCCTAGATGTCAAATTGTCCAAAATAAAACACGCCAACCAAAAATAATAAGTACATTAAAAAAAGCACACACTATATTGCCTTTAAACATTTTAATCAGAATGAAAATTACCAAGCTTATTTTAATGTATCATGTAATAATTCCTTATTGCCACTGGCTTAAACCTGTAAATAACCAAGAACACAAATTTGACATCTAGTTTTTTTCAGCTTTTTTTCATTGCTTTTTTTGCTGGCACCCTGATTGTTGCTAATATGCTGTAATTCAAGTTGCCGGAAGACAACACCATGAATCTTCTCAGCAGCAAACTGCTGCAATGCAATCAATCGATCAATCAGATCAATCGTCTTCTTGTTCTGGTTTTTTCCCAGCTCTCTATATGTCTGTTTGCTCATTATATCCAACTGTTCTTCTGGTCTCATGGCATTGTCGTCCTTCCTCTCTCTGCCTCCTTATCGCTGGCTCTGTGTCTTCAGGGAGGCAGTCTGTGAGAACTGGGTCAGTGTGATGTATGAGGCAGCAGAGAGAAAGAGAAAAAAAACCCAAACCCTGTCAGATCCAGCGACAAGCACGGACTCGTGTGTTTCTACCTGCTGTGGCCTGATCATTTCTCTCCTCCGGATTTATTTGATGCATGTTGGAAAAGCCGTAGGCAGAGGTGTGAGTGTGGGTGAACGGTCTGAAAATAGATATGTTAAATTCCCAAAGACAGATGGATGCTGCGAGTTGAATCCCACCTACTTGCTCTCAAAGTTCAAAATGTCACCTTAGATGTTAATACAAACCCCTTGTAGCAGTAACCCTTTGGAGATTTAAAACTAAATAAAAAAATAAAGGAAAATTAAATATTGTCGTAAATCGTAACCAAATATCTTCAAAGAGGCGTTGTGAATGATGATGCTGTGGACAAGAGGATTCTCCAGTAGCAGTTAGTCTTGCAACGAATATGAAAAAACCTCTGACTGAAGACTGTTATGATGGTTTCATGACTGTCCTAACATGCAAACAACAAAATTTCTGAGCAGCAGAGAGCATATTCCACAGTAACATCTCCTGGATGACAGCATCAATTGTTGGCAAACACTGCTAATCAACCTCATTTGCTTTTGCTGCTCCATATTAAATCTTTAGTAGTATTGTTAGACATGAGAGTAGGGAATATGATCCTTTCCCATCACGTTCGATGGCTTGAACTTGCTCCTCACTCCTCTCATCCGACAGTTCTGTCCTCAAATAACAACAAATAAAGTTTGAACAAACGATGTTTTTCACCTTCTTAAAATCATTTAGCTAAAATTTTGAAGTCTTGAAGCAGAGATTAGCCCATGGACCGAGAAAACTGATCAGCATGAAACATTCTGCATGGTTAAAACAAACTTGTTGTTTCCCAGCACCGATTTTCAAGGGTTATATTTTATGCTTCTACCTAAATTTGTCATTAGTACTCTCATGGTGAAACAATCCAGACATGGTGTCTGTTTTCTTCTAAAATAACTTTAGAGTTCATATTCTCCAAGCCATTCATGTCAGCAGCTTTATTTTAGAGCAGCCTTCTTATCTCCATCCTAGTGCTGAGTGAGATTTCTCCCCAAATTTAATGACTGAGCTCTCACAGAAGAGGGTAGATTCCCTTTATTTCTGTCTTTTTAGCTAATATCTTTGGCTCTTAAGACTCTAAGCCATTCAGTGGCCTAATGCTGAGCTGGAGAGAGGCCAGCAGCACATCTGGCCATGGTTAAGAGGAGCTATGATTGAGGGAGTAGAGATGGAGGCCAGGGAGGGCTGAGTGATAACTTAGTGCCTCAGATAACCCTCTCCACAGCCACGCCTTGCTTTCTGCTTCAAGAGGCCCTTCAATGCCTAATAGCAGGGCTCTGATGAATCTCTGGTGATTCTAAAAGCTACAGAATGGTGAAAATAGCATTAGCCCCCTTTCAGATTTCTTGTTTACCTTTTTTGTGCAAATATTAATATAAAAATATACCCTGGATGCATAAACACAAATGAGTAAATGCAAAAGCAGTTTATTACTACGCCACTTCTAAAATCACAAAATGTTGCTTGATTGATTTAACCATAATGTTTAGAAAAATTTTGTAAAATTTTAATTGGCACACGCAAGACTGACTAATCAAAATGTTGTATCATCAAAAATATATTGTAAATAGTTCTCGTCTGATAACCTGAAGTAGGTTAAATTGCACGCCAAACTTAATTGTGATTAATCAATTACAATTACTAAATTGTCAACTAATTTAGTAATTGATTATTCGTTAGCTGGAGTATAAAGACTTGAAAAAGTCAATTTTCTGAGAAAATCACAACATATTCAGAGCAATACTTGAGCCAAAGCTGTAAAAAACCCAAAAAAAAAAACCCCAATACATACCTTTTCGATTTAAGTAAAAAGTTTTAAAAGTGTTTTAGCCAAAACTTAAGTTCTAGCTTCACCCAGTTCAGATCTACTAATGGAATGCTTGTTATTGCATTTTAGGCATAAAATATTTATTTTTCATATGTAAAAATAAAAATACATGCTCATTTGTATCTTTTAATATAGTTCTAATACTTTATAAAAAAAAAAAAGTGGTTCAATAAAAAATCTAGAGATTTTTTTCTTTTTTTAATCGATTAATCATCAGAACAATCGATTAATCAATTACTAATATAAACATTAATTGCAGCCCTACTTAAAAGTAAAAATTTCTTTGGCTTCAGCACTCCAGTGAGCCATTAACCACAACTAGTGAAAACATGTGACAGTGGTGAAGCTCCCCAGGGCCTGGATGATTTGTTTCTTCAGTATATCCATCCATCCATCCATTTTCTTACACCTTTGTCCCCAGTGGGGTCGGGAGCTCCAGCTAACGTTGCGGGCGAGAGGCAGGGTTCACCCTGGACAGGTCGCCAGTATGTCGCAGGGCAACACAGAGACACAACCATTCACACACACACACACACACCTAGGGAGAATTTAGAGAAACCAATTAACCTGACAGTCATGTTTTTGGACTGTGAGAGGAAGCCGGAGTACCCCACTGTGCAGCCTTCTTCAGTATATTCCCACAGATTACCGTTGCAACACTGAGTAGCAGGCCTCTGTATCTTATCATTTGTGTGCTCCCACTCCCAAATAAGTTTTCCTTGCAGACATTCCTCCATAAAAGTGATTTCACAACACAACATGCTTTAATTTTTGATCGACTTACCATTTAAGCCTGTCGGAGTTCCCATGTCCCGTCTTTGATGGCAGACAGTTTAACAGTGTAAAATAAATGTTTAGTGCTAATTCTGCCATGTTCGGACTAGAACCAGACTGATGTTCATGCAGAGGCTCTTACTTAAAACTAAAACATATAATTAACTTTAGTTACTCAATAGTTTGGGTTTGGGTTGCAGCAGAGGGGATGACACTGATGTTAATCAGCATTGTCATGAAATTAGTCAGCTTTGTTGACCAACACTATTAAAGGAGGTTGAGGTTGCAGTTGCATGACTCACAGAGTCATGATATTTAAAATATTCAAGCCAGCTGCCAGAAATCTGTCTAAATCTTGAACTTGTTTGACCTGCTAAGCCATAACTGCGCACATGTCACTTTTGTCGTGAATAGTATATAATAACAGCATTATTATTCATATATATATTAGAACACAGACAACAATTGTCAAGTCCCATTGTTGCTATCATTTTTAACATTATGTTATTATTTTATAATATGTTATTTGCTGTGGATATACCAATTAGGATCAAGATTATGTCACTCACCCCAATCAGAGCAGAGCATTGGTGCTGTTGAAATAAGAGTTTTTTAAGGAAACTCTTTTTTGTGTGTGTGTGTTAATGGACATAGCTGTATTCTTTCTTTCAATAATACATCGCTAAGGTATTATCGACATGTTAACAAGATGTTAACCTGTTAATGTTTATTAATATGTCAGCATGTTAACATATTTTAACATATTGACAAGTTTGCTCTCTGTTTTGATGGGACCTGTTGATATTTTGATGTCTCCCACTTTCACTTTGAGCTTCATTATACTAGGAGAAATTTCACTTAAAATAGTTTGGAGCCAAGAGGCATTTGATGCAGAAAATACTATGCATGAACTTCAAAAAAAAAAAAATTAAAAACCTTCCACATAAATTAGCCTGAGTTTTAAAAATTAGCTGCACAAACAAAACAAACTGGACAAAAAATGAAACGACATAATTCAAGTAAAAAATTTTAGGGACTTAACCAGAATCTATAAAAACCATGTCTGTCAAATCTGGTCTGGCTATTTCTACAGGTTATTTAGGTTTTATGATTAACTTACTGATGGTGTATTTAAACTGATTATTTACCAAGGCAACCTCAATTTAATCTTGCTGATTTACTGTTGATTTCTTGTGCACTATGGCTCTAACTTCAAAGCATCCAGATGGTTTAATCTATTACAGGGACAATAAATAAATGAGGGATGAAAAGGACTTTTTTTTTTCTAACATTGAGCATGACTGTAAAGTGGAGTATTTCGTCATTCGTTGCACTAATGAAGTGTAACCACCCAGTTGCTTTGTGGCATCAGAGCAATAACCTTGAGGATCGGATAACCGTCCCAGACGCTAGAAAACATTTGGAAACATTATGTGACCATAAATACTTCAGTTTCATGGAGGCGGGATTGTTGGGAGGGAGAAAGGCGGATGAACATCCTGACATCCATTCCAAGGCACAGATTTTAACTATTAGGAAGGAGCCCAGTTGAACAGACATTTTTGCTAAGCTGTCACGGCTTTGCGTAGTAAAATATTTGAAATTTTACTAGTTTAATAAAAATGATCATTATTAAAAACATTTTTAATATGTTTTTACATTGTGTATGGTAGTTCTAGACTAGAAGATTTAAAATGGAAAACATCAGAGGTTGCAATCAAATGTATCAGATTTGAGGGATTTGGCCTTCAGCAGTCACCATGTGTTGAAACCCTTGAGTGATTGGCTGATGGTCAATAAATATTCTTACTGGATTGGTCACTAATATGTATTGAATACATATATAAAATCTGCTTTAATTGCTAAAACCTTTGACAAGGTTTCCTTATTTATGGCAAAAAGATAAGTCTGGTGGTTTATTCAATATTCATTCATTCATTGGATGATGTAGGAAAGCTAAAGTTCTCTACAAAGATGTTTTCACTGTCAAGAAATCTTTTCAAAAATACAGCATTGGAATTACAATTATTTCAAAGTATTACTCGAGTTTGACTTTTGATGAGCTCTTCCACATGTTTTTTTTATTTTTATGTGAAGTTGTTGATAGATCTCCTTTTTATTAATTTATTTATTTAGTATTTCTACCTAAACAGACAACAGTAATACATACTGAATTATTGATCAATAGTTAAATTATAATTGGAAAATATTTTATACATAAATGCAAATTCTTTCAAACTAAATCACAACTCTCAAAACAATCTGTTTCATGTTAGAAGTTGCTGAAAGTTTTGAATTTGAAGAGCATTTTTAATTTTTATTCATCTGAAATACACATTGCTTTTTTTTTTGTTTCTCACAACAATGGTGTTACTGGGGCTGGTTGCTCACTCCAGTATGTGTGTGGAGTGTCCCGACAGTGATGCAGTATCCCTCCAGTGTTGTCTCTAAGATGAGGGGAATACCGATGTGGCCAGATCCCAGAAATGTCCCATGTTTTATCTCCTCCCAGGGTTTGGTAAAGGAGGGGGCTGATGTAAAGAGGCCTCTATTTCTGTCCTTTGTTTATGTAAGGAGTGGTAGCAGGGTGCTGGGAAAACAGAGAAGTCTGGGAATGTTGGATTTATATGCTCATATCTAGGGCACTGTTGGGCTTTAGTACTGGAGATTTGATACCAGTAGGGATTGCTATATAAAACTACTGATTGCAGCACTTAAGTAAATAGACACCTAAAGTCTGTGTCTTATTTTTGGTGGAACAGCAGAAAATGTTTCTGCTAATTGTATTATCCTATTTTTTTTTTTGTAATTCTTTGAAAATGTTTGACCCAAACTCATCTCTTTTAAATTCTTTTCAACATGTTTTTTCATAAATATACAACTCGGTGGTATAAAGACAAGTGAAGATGCGTATTTTTTATTTTAAGTTTTCTTGATGCCTAACTGAGCTGGGGGTATCAGAAAATTAGCAGCAATTTATTTCTAAAGAGTTTTTTTAATGTGCAAAGCTTTGCAGAATTAGGGAAAAATTTGGATTGCAATATTTGTGTATTGGAATAATGCATTTTTAAAATAAACTTAGAGCACAAAAATGCAGAGCACAGATTTATTATTTTATGTGCCTGTGCACAGTGGAGTATTGGGGCCACTATAAATTCAGGAAATAAAAATTTTTTGGATGTCTTGCCAAAAAATTTCACACATTTACTAGAAAAAAAAGTAATGTTGAAATGTAAGTTTGCAATAATTTCTTTTCTAATTCCACAATAGAACGGACATTTCTTAACATTGTAAACTCAAATGCACATCTGCTTAACTTACCATCTCAAGAGAGCTTGACCTTTTTTTGTAGAAAATCACTTTAATTAACTTTTTCTTTTTCTCATAAATTTGCAACTTTTAAACATCAGAGAATATCTGGGATTGTGAAAACTTCTGCAAAAATGTAGATTTTTTTGGGTGTGTGGAGAAATATACTCATCCTTGGCTAGTTTATATATTTATTTATATATTATATATTTATTTTTTACTTCAATATCTACAATGGCTCTAATATGCCATCTTAATCCAGGGACTCGGAGTGAAAGATGAGCAACGAAGCTGTTTTTACAAAACTTGTAAGTGTTCAGTTTATTGGACAGAAATCTCACATTTTTACTTTTGTTTTTTACTCTCTTCAGGGACGACATGTCAAGACTGGACAGCTGGCTGCCATCAAAGTCATGGACGTCACAGAGGTAAGACTCAACAGGACCCATTGAATCCCCCTCATTTTCATCCTGAGTCCCACAGCCACAATGATCCCTGCTGTGATCAGCACCACTCTGTCAAAAGTTAGGATCCGACTCCATGAGGCCCTGACTTTCCACCTGCCACACCTTGCTTGAGTCGGCAGAGCGATGAATCAGAAATCTGCTCGACTGATAATCGTATCCTGTTAACGAAAATGTTGCCCAACCTCCACCTGGACTTTCTGACTACACTGTAGGAGTGCCTTTCACGGTGTGTTGTAACCTAAGGCCAACAATGCTTCTTTTAAAATGAAACTCACCTGTCACGTAAAGCGGAAAGCATGGTTCTCACATCTCTTGACACCTACACAGCCTTCACAGCTGATACCAGTTGTGTAGGCTTAGAACAAGTATGAACAGGTGAGTGTTCCCAGACGGTGATCGTAAAAATTACATGCATTGATTATTTTTCTTTCCAGCGAATAATTTATTGACTCATCATGTTCTGACATGATGAAACTACCTTGAGGATCTCACATGGTGTTTTTATTAACTATAGTCCTTATTTACAACTTTGTTTTTCTAAATATTACACTATATATGTGTGATATATGTTTAGAAATGTGAAGTTTTAAAGATTTAAAACTGTTGATGTATTTTTAGTTGGTCCATCTTCAAGTCTGGGGTCAAGCTGACCCAATTTCTCATCGCTGCTCCACATTCTTAAATCCAGCCATACAGCCCAAGAGCTAAAAACAGATGACTCTCTGAGATGGACATGTGTTTATAAAGATTTGTACAAGCTAACCCTGTTACAATAACCAATAAATCAATTAATTGCACAATAAATTAAAATGAGCGCAATAATTTCCATTTGCACGCTTTGTGTGATCTTTCAAGTGATGCTGCCCCTTAATAGTGAAAAAGCACTCTCTTGAAAATTAATGAGACACAATATGAAGTAGTTTGTACTTTTTTGTTATAAAATTCCTAACTGGCATTGTTGTCTGTTTTACTCGTTTGATCCTAATTAAATGTTTTGAAGGGTAATTTTGTTTTCGTCAGACTTTATCATCCATTTTATTTGTTTCGGTTGTTTTGTGTGTTTATTTTAGATATTTAAAATGTCTTAAATGTTCTCTGGAAATGAAACTTTATCTTTGAGAGGGTTACATTAAACGCTACATTGCTTGAAATTGGTCTCAAAACGACAATACTACAGTTTATCGCAATAGTTTTGGGAACAATTTATCTTCCATCAAAATGTTTTGTGACTGGCTTAATTTAAATCATTGATAACTTTTAGGCTTAGGACTTTGCCATTCATCTCCTGCAGTATTTGACTGTGATTGGCATTGGGATTGTCATAGTACGCTAACGTTGGAAGAAGAAGAATCACAATTAGTCCTAGTCACATGTACGCAACATACAGGAGCATATAAATACATCAAAATATGGTCAAAAAGTTTAATAATTTCAGCAATTTTAATGAAAAAAGTTAAGTTAATATGTTGGATAGCTGGAATGATGAATCGAACGCATTAATTTCGGTTCATTTTAATATTTATGGCTGGGGCTAATTGAAACCCAAAATTAGAATAGAGAACAACATCAATAAAAAAAGAATATATTTTGCAATCTTTTCTTTTTAGTGAGCTGAAACAAGAGGTGGACGATTGATTTGTTTTTAAGCTTTTCCTTTTGCCTACATCTCCCAGAATGCTGTGGAGTTCAGTGAATATTCTACAAATGGCAGTCTCTATCAGACATATTATCTGTTGATATTGATCATGTGTCTATTGTGATTATGTTTTATTACTGACTTGTCCAGCCATAGGCTGAAATGATGCCAGTTTTTGGTTGGTGCGCCTTTTACATGAGTTATTGCATCAATACAGCTCGGCGTGGAGGTGACTACTTGCTAATTAATTAACTCTGAGTTTCCCAAGAAAGATGGTTTTAATTCTAATGCTGACAAGAAAGAACAAATCACTTTGACTGTTTAAAAGGCAGTGAAGTTATAGGATTTTTTGATGCTTTTATTTAGCTTCAATTATCTGAGCTGGTACCAGATAAATGCCATCTTCAGAGAGCATTGATCTCGTCGTTCCTCGTCGTTCGACCACAGCCTATCTGCCTGCGTTTTCCTCCTCTAGACACATCGCCATGCGAGTTTCTTTCTTCCCCCTCACCATGTGACTTGTGGCAGCGGGGCTTTCACAGCCGGGGGTGTGATAATTCAACAGCTGCGCGGCAGCACAGAGAGAAGGGATGGGGAGCGGAGAGGGGGAGCAGCGAGGGTCTCGCTCGGCAGAAACGCTTACGTCAACTCAAACGAGTCATGCAGCAGCAGTATGGCCGCCTGCATAGATGCTCATCTGCCATTTTGCTACAGCTGACAAAGACTTGCGGGAAGAAGTCATGTCTGCACAGATCATTGCTTTTATTTTGGTTGTATTCAGTTTTCAAATATAAAAACCATCACCGTTCTGCCCCCCCTCCACTCTTCGCTTTGTGCTTTTTAAGAGAGGTCATGTACGCATACAGCAAAGCACTCACAGGCTGCTCTCTGCATGTGTTCAATTAGTGTGTCACCATTAATCAGTGTCAAGTTGCTGTTGGGTGAAAGCAACGAGTTTGCACTGTTTTTATGAAGAGTTGGTAGTGGAGGTTATTAGTATGAAAGGTAATTTCCTGCGGAGACTAACTGTAGCATTAAGATGGAATTAGCTTCATCGCTGCTAAAAACAACAAACTTCGACTCTGCATTCTTTATATGATGCATCATTCTTCTTCTTTGTTCCATTTCCTGCTGATTTATCACTCCCCCATTCTCGTAATCCTTCGCTCATCATGTTTCGGGTAGATTTTCACATCAGTATTCTCAGCTTTCTGCTCTGTGCAGCCTCTGATCAGGATAAAAGTAGCTAAAAAACTGTTGTACATATTTCACAGATGTAACCATCAATCTGTTTAACTTGCTACCTGAGTCACTCATGCGTCATTAATCCCCAAACAAAGGAATCATTTGCCCAGTGACAAAAACGTCTGCCTTGTTTTCAGAGCAACGTGGTTCTCCTAGACATAGAAAACAATAAAAAAAAAACGCTCGTCCAGGGCAGCCGGTAGTGAAGTTTAACCTCGCTGTTTTCACAGAGCTTAACATTTTGATAAGGATTCCTAGAGCTCTGGTCCTCTGGTCTGGAATTTGATTTGAGTGTTTCCAGGTCTGGTTAAATATGGAAAATGAGGAAGTATTGAGAAAATATTTGTATTTTGAGATACAAATATCATCTCAAAATGAAGGAAGTGTTATCCTTCATTACACTGCTTAAGAGTTGCCCTTTGTTTCTTTACTTCCTTTTTTCTTTGTTTTGTTTCTTGACACTAGACTCTTCCTTTCTTTCCTTTATCCCCTTTATCCTTACTGCTTCCTTGCTTCTTTTATCCCGTACCCTAATTCCTATTTTCTACCCTTCCTTCCTTCTTTTCTTCTCTCTCCTTCTTCCCTTCCTCATTTCCTTCTTTATTTTCTTCTTTATTTCTTCCTTCCTTCATTCTTTCTGTCCTTTCTTCCTTCTTTCATTTGTCCCTCCCTTCCTTCCTCTTTCCTTTCTTTCTTCCTTCCTTTGTTCCTTTCTTTCTTCCTTGCTTCTTTTCTTCCTTTCTCCCTTCTATCCTTTCCTTCCCAGTGTCTTCCCTTCAGTCTTTCCACTTTCACTTTTTGCAGGTTTCATATTTAAATTCCTGTCAACTGCAGCAATGTCTGCCATATTATTGTGTATTTTATATGAACATCTAGAAAATCGGATAAATTTTCACCTTTTAGATCATTTAAGACCGGCTCCTCTTTAGTGATTGCAACAAATACTTGTTTTTTTCTAACCAGGATGTTTCTGTTTGCTTTAATCTTGTATTAAGGATGAAGAGGAGGAAATTAAACTGGAGATCAATATGCTTAAGAAGTACTCCCACCACAGAAACATAGCCACCTACTACGGTGCTTTCATTAAGAAGAGTCCCCCGGGACATGACGACCAGCTCTGGGTAACCCCTGCTGCCTTCCTGGATTACAAAGTTCATGTTGTTGTCTGGTGTCCACTGATGACGTGTGTTTTTGCAGCTGGTGATGGAGTTTTGTGGTGCTGGTTCGATCACAGACCTGGTGAAGAACACAAAGGGAAACCAGCTGAAGGAAGACTGGATTGCCTATATTTCCAGAGAGATTCTTAGAGTAAGCTTCTTCTATATCAACTGGCTGCAGCACAATATTAAGGAAACTTATTTCCATTTCAAAAATGTGTGTTTTGTGCAGTTTTGGCTTGATTACTGTGCTGAACATGGTTTTTTTTTTCAGCAAGTTGCCTTTTCTTTTTTAGTCTGACTACTTGACGATTATTTCAGTAGTCGATTAATTCGATTAAACGTTTCAGCTCTAAATGCATGCTACACTTTTCAGATTGCCTGTTTATTGTTTTTTTTCATCACCGTTATAATCTGTCCACCTTCCTCAGGGTTTGGCCCACCTACACGCCCACCATGTGATCCACCGTGACATCAAAGGCCAGAACGTCCTGCTGACTGAGAATGCTGAAGTAAAGCTGGGTGAGTTCCTAAAAATCGACATCTGTGCACTTCAATAACCCTACCTAGTCGTATTCCATTAGTTTTCACACCGTTTCCTCTCCAGTGGATTTCGGTGTGAGTGCCCAGCTGGATCGGACAGTCGGGAGGAGAAACACATTCATCGGGACTCCATATTGGATGGCCCCAGAGGTCATCGCTTGTGATGAGAACCCAGATGCCACGTATGATTACCGAGTAAGGGTTGAGCGCTCAGAATGTGTCCTTGTTGATATGTTCCCTCACCCGCCGGGTTTGCTTAATGGGAATGTTTGCTGTGTTGCAGAGCGATCTGTGGTCCTGTGGCATCACTGCGATCGAGATGGCAGAGGGCGCGCCGCGTGAGTTTTTGTTTTGCAGCGTCATTTATTTAACCTGTTGATTTCTTTGATCCCTAACGAGTTTATGACTCGCCTCGCAGCGCTTTGCGACATGCACCCCATGCGAGCGCTCTTCCTCATCCCAAGAAACCCTCCTCCGAGGCTCAAATCCAAAAAATGGTAAGTTTCACGTAAAACCGATGTCTTTAGTTTGTCTTGGTGAATATTTCTGTATCTCTTCCAATCCACTTTCATGCTGCCATCTTAAGTTAGCTTGTTTCAACTTGCGGTGAAGCTTTCGTCGCTTTCTCTTTTTATGTGCAGTCAGATTTTTATCTCGGGCAGCTACAGAGGCTTAGATCCAAACACTTTGGTGCTGAGCTGAACATCTGTGCTGCACCTGTCCTGGCAGCCTCTGTTGGCAGCAGAAATAACCCAGATTTCTTCTTCTCTCGACTCTAGATCTTACATTTTTTTGGTTTCTTACCACAAATTGATTGTTCCATGGTGTGATTTCAGTTTCAAGTAATTTAAGGAAGCTGTAGGAGTGATGAGGATGTTCATGGCTCACATATGATGAAAAGTTATTTAGGATGAGCTCACAGATGTGTTGGGTGTTGTTGCACTTTAATATCAAAGGAATTGTCCAAATACTTTTTCACTTGTACAAAATAACACAATTTCACCGTCCTTGTGTTATCCTGTTGTCGTCCAGCTCTAGTTTAGGGGGAATCGTTTAAACAACAAAAGTATTTTTTCCAGTCTTATTGTAAGTTTTGAGGTTTACAGGCACAATTGGAATTAATTGTTGCCTGATGATTTTATGTTACGATAATCTTCCTTTTCCTGATGACAAATATTAATAACATTTTCTGAAAATTGCGTCTCATTTTACTGACGCTGACACAGAGCGTGGCTACGAAAGGAAAACCTCATCAGTGACAACCTTACTTCTCCTCAAGATGATTCAGAGTGAGATATTTCCAGCAGGATGATGACAATAAGGGCTTGAGTGGTCGAAGGGCGAGCCGATGAGCTCATCAATCAGGTTTTAATCTAGATATCGGGACTGTATCATCAATTAAGAAATAATGATTTATTAACCTTTCCCGTTTTGCCCTGGGAGCACATAATATTCATCCAGCTCCTCCTGTCTTGTTTTCACTTTCCCATGATGCTCCTCTGCATTTTCGGCAGGTCCAAGAAGTTTTTCAGCTTCATAGAGAGCTGTCTGGTGAAGAACTACACGCAGCGGCCTCCGACCGAGCAGCTGCTGAAGCATCCCTTCATCCGGGACCAGCCCAATGAGCGGCAGGTCAGGATCCAGCTCAAAGACCACATCGACCGCACCAAGAAGAAGAGAGGGGAGAAGGGTGAGGCTGGGTTTGTTCATTTTAGAGCTTAGCGACGCGCTTCATACAGTCTGGGAAATTAGGTATCCTGAAGTAGTGCCTCAATTCAGAATAAAACAGTTTGGACATGTTAAAATGAAATGTTGTTTTACGTACAGATGAAACCGAATATGAGTACAGCGGCAGTGAGGATGAGGAAGAGGATCCTCCAGAGCAGGAAGGAGAGCCGAGGTACAGTCTAGTAACTTCATCATCTCCTGACACCGTCCTCTGGTAACTGTAACAGTTTTCTCCTCTTCTCCGTCACATGCAGCTCTATCGTCAACGTGCCGGGAGAGTCGACTCTGCGGCGTGACTTCATCCGCCTGCAGCAGGAGAACAAGGAGCGGTCAGAGGCGCTCCGCCACCAGCAGCTCCTCCAGGAGCAGCAGCTCCGTGAGCAGGAGGAGTACAAGCGCCAACTACTGGCCGAAAGACAGAAACGCATCGAACAACAGAAGGAGCAGAGACGGCGGCTAGAAGAGGTTGGATGTTTTTTTTTTTTTATTTTTTTATTGCAGAGCGGTGAGGGTCGGGTCGCTTTTCGGAAACGTTAACGTGTTGCTTTTTAATCTGCAGCAACAGAGACGGGAGCGGGAGATGAGGAGGCAGCAGGAGCGTGAGCAGCGCCGGCGGGAGCAGGAGGAGAAGAGGCGAATGGAGGAGATGGATCGCCGGCGTAAAGAGGAGGAGGAGCGCCGGCGAGCCGAGGAGGAGAAGAGGAGGAATGACCGCGAACAGGTCAATTTATTCACATTCTGGGGAATTTAATCTAAAATATCCGACGATATGAAGTTGGGTCGTGAAGTTCTTGATTTCTGTTCTGGTGCTTCGTTTGGCTAACAGGAGTACATCCGGCGTCAGCTGGAGGAGGAGCAGCGGCACCTGGAGAAACTGCAGGAGCAGCTGCTCCGAGAACAGGCCATGTTGCTGGTGAGTTTGTCAGACACACACACACACACACCCCCACACAGAAGCACGCACGCATATAGTCAACACTCATTTTGTCAATTATTTCTTTATGGTAAAACAGTGTGTGTGCTGGGTTTTAGACTCTGTCCCATATGTTTCTTGAATCCCCAACATGCCCCATTCTGGCTTTTTTCTGTAGTGGTTGACCAGGATTTTATTTAGAAGCATCAGAGTAAAGGGGCTGAATATAAAAAGCATGCACTGCAAGATCACAAAATCTTACAATTTTTTAAAGCTTCTAGAGCAAATATCTTAGTACACTTGAGATAGAAAACAAACTAACTTGCACGTAACTTTTCAGCGAGATATAGGAGGCTGTTTTATGTCAATATTTTCTCAATAGTGATTTTTTTAAAAAGTACTAGTTTCGCTGGCAGATTTTCACTTGTAGCACAGGAAAACGTTTTGTTATAAGTGAGATAATCTGTCTGTGGAACTATTAGTTTCAATCTGTATTAAGGCGTTATTGACCTAAATTGTGCTGAAAAGTTACTTGTAAGTTAGTTCTGTTAAATGTACTGAGATTTTTGCTCTAGAAACTAGACTACAAAATTTGTTTTGCAGTGTTCCACACCTTTCAGGTTTTTATGATAAAGAAAACTTGAGCTTTTTCGCTCCGTTTCACAATCATGTATCACTTCAGTTTTTTCCATAAAAGTTTCATTGAAATGCATAAAAGTTTGCATTCATGTGGCAAAATGTGGGAAAGTTCAAGGAGTGCGGATAAGGAGTGCCTAATTTCAGGTTTCCATGGAAGACACTTTGTGTTTTTGTATTTCTTTTAGTTTGTGTCATGTATCTGTTTTACAATAAAGGCTGAATCAAACAAAATGGCAGTAGCTCATGTGTTTCCACCACCGCGCTCTGCAACAGGAGTTCAAGTGGCGTGAGCTGGAGGAGCAGCGCAAGGCAGAGCGCCTGCATAAGCGCTTGCAGCAGGAGCAGGCCTACCTGCTGTCGCTGCAGCATGAATCCAAACCGGAGCCTGGCGACAAGACAAACCCCCCACTAGACCTTAGCAAACCCCCACAGACCTCCACTCTGCCCCCCGACGAAGCCCACACCCCTTCCCCTAAAGCCGAGGGCCTTGACGCCGCTGCTTCTGAGTCCACTAAAGCCCCTCTGGTTGTCCCCGGAGACGGCTCTAAGTCCCAGCTAGCAGAGCAAGACGGGAGTGATGAGAGCACCCCCCCTGTTACTGAAACCCCCACTGATTCTAAAGCTCCCCAGGCAGAAAGTTTGGAGGCTGCCGCTCATCCCCCTCAGCCAATCAGAGAGGTGAACCTCCTCCCTGGCTCTCTCTGCCCTGCTGCCTGCTCTTTTCAGCTTCCACTTGCTTGCCTTCACACACTATAATTATAGAGGCACTATCTGACACACACAAATACTTTCCTTAATGTTTTTTTTTATTGTATATGGAGGTGGTAAAGAAGTTTTTAGGTTTGGATGAAAGTTTCTGCCTCTGAACTTTGCCTGAAAGGCTGTCGGTGTGTAACCAAAGTGCCAGATGCATGCAGACGACTGAGGCCCAAACTAACATGCAGAGAATGTCCCGTCTGCAAGGAGCCCCTCGTCTGTCTTTAACCGTCGACTTTCTTCACGCTGGGCTTTTGTATTTACAGATTTGTATCTGTTTGCACGCTGCAAAAACACAAAATCTTACAAAGTATTTATGGTTTGCAAATATCTTAGTACACTTGGAATAAGATAAATCTAATATATAAGTAAACTTTCAGCAAGCTTATTTTAAGTAAATACTCCCTTAATGTTGATTAAAAAGTGCTAGTTCCACTGGAAGATTATTTTACTTGTAATATGGGAACAAGACATTTTTCCCATATTACAAGTAAAATAATCTTCCAGTGATTTTGTGTTTTTGCGGTTCGAATGTGTCTACTTCTGAGTTTCCAGCATGTTAATATCTTTCTCACCAGTTGCCTGTATTAAAAAAAAATGAAGACAAGGAGATAGGAACTACATTTTATGTAAATATTCGACTTTGGTGGCAATTGTTGTCACTTTCAGCTGTAGTTCCTTTCTGCTAGTTTTTTTTTTCTCTTGTCAGATTTGGTTCATCCATTAAAATATCCCCAAGCCTTCATCCCATGTTTGTCGTCTTCAGGCTGACGAGCGTTTCCGAAAAAACATTCAGGGCTCCCCTCAGTCCGCCCCTCCTTCCAAGCAGCCCCCTCTGCCTCCCCGCTCCTCTGAACCTTACTCCAACGGCGGCTCGGCTTCGGAGGCCACCGCCATGCACCGACCCATGGAGCCTCAGGTAACTCCTTCCTCCTCCTCTCCTCCATACTCTTATAATTGAGGTTTAATTGGAATAATATGAGTTTTTCTGCTTGGAAATCTTTTCTGAGTAATTTTGACAACTGAAGTTGATGTTATATGCAACTGAACCACACTTGAAGGTTTATTAATGGGACTGGTCAGAAACAAAAACAAATTTGAGCCAAAGAAATGCAAAAAATGAAGTTTTTTAAAATGAGGGACGCATTGTTTTGTGTTGTTCTGTGTCTGCATGTCTATCTATCAAAGCACATGTAAGTGCTAAACCTCGCGCATCTTCCCCTCGTGTCTCACTGTGTTGTCCGCTTGTTTCGCTTCCCCTCCTCTTCCTCACTCCCTAAAAGGTCCAGTGGTCCCACCTGGCTGCTCTAAAGAGCAGCAACAGTGCGGCCCCCTCTCCTCCTCCGCCCGTGGTCTCTCGCTCCCAGTCCTTCAGCGAGTCTGGCGGCGTGAGCTCTAGCTTTGCACAGCTTCACCTGCGCTCCCAGGACCCCCACCATCACCACCACCCATTGCCTGTACGCCCCGACCCCCAACCCCAACCTCCCCTCCACCACCCCCAGGCCCAGACCCGGCTCGAACGCCAGACCAGCGGCGAGGAGGTTCCTCCCAAGGTAAGGAGCTGGCGAGGGCCGCTCTTATCCCACTCCCCTCCTGCCCTCACTGTCAGCCTCCTCCTCTCACATCGTCCTTCACTCTTTCCGTCTGCCTTTGTTTTATCTCGTTTTAGTCACAGCAGAGGTAACTCATAAAATGCATTAGAATTAAAGCTTGAAGTAACAAAACCCAGTCACTACAAAGGACTTTCTGATTCAGATGGCTTAAAGGGCTCATGTGTTGCTCGTTACGTCATAATGAACGGGTTTCTTTTCTTCTCATTTTATTTTTATTTTCATACTCTTAAGTTTTTTTCTGATCCAGATGTACAATGCTTTTGGAAAAGTGTTTTCCCTTCAATGTAAAATCCAGAGAAGGGTAGTAACTACTTACTTAACTTTTTGAAAAGGTATACTTTTAGGAGTAGTTTTATTACAATATAATTTCTACTTTTACTTGAAAGTAGAACACGATATATGGAGTATTATAAAGTATTGCTACTCTTGAGAGAAATTTCTGGATACTCTGCCTACTGTGAATAACCTCAATGAATGTTGATCAAACTTATTCTGACCAAAGATTCACCAGACACAAATCAACTCCTGCGGATTTTGTTAATGTTTCTCAAGTTTTATACTGAAAGAAACTAATTTCGATTTTCTTTTTCTTTTGCCTGATTTTATTTTATTGTTAATTGTTAATTAATTATTCTAATTTTGGTCCTTAAAATAACCAAAACCTTTTTACCAAATACTTTTTTACTTGAGTAATGTCTTGGACATCTATTTTTTGCTTTTACTTCCTCTGAGAAATACTGAGAAATTTTTGCTTGCTACGGAAGTAATATTTTTGGATTCTCTACCCACCTCTGGTAAAATCAAATCTGAATAAATGCAAAAAAGATACTTTCAAATTGTAATTTCATCTATTAAAGGGAACACCTACAGATGTCACTTCACTCAGTTAAGGTCAAAGTTCATGACATAAGCAATAAGAAAGATGTGAGTGGGGCTGCTTTAAGCTCAAGAGTGTTTGGATAGGCCTGCAGAACCCCAGCAAAACAGCCGTATTCTGCGAGGCAGCAAACGCTTCTTCACAGTATTGTATGTTTGTGTGTAAAGTTTTTAAATCCTTTCTCATTTGTGACAACAGAAGCAAAATAAAATATTTATCGGAAACACCTTTGACTCTCTCTGACAGGTACCAGTGAGGACAACATCCAGGTCTCCTGTGCTGTCTCGCAGAGAGTCCCCGCTGCCGTCTCAGCCCAACCAGAGGAGCGTTGGCAGGTCAGTGACGGACAAATTGAATTTATCCAACCGTGAGCAATTATTTAAAAATTTTAGACTATTTTAAAAAGTGCAAAAAGAAGTTATTTATTTTCCACGTTAAAGGTGTTATTTTTCCGCTGTGACCTGAGCTGTGAGGTTGAGCTAATACAATCAGACAAAAAAAATAAATAATTGTTTCTGTCGGAATCTACTGTTAACAGCCAACAAAAGAAGCCAACAAAGAAGCAGAAACTAGTGGCATTTTTCTGAGGTTTGAACTGGAACGCATTCAAGTTGGCTTTGACATTTCACCCAGATCCTAGTTCAAAGATAAAAACAAAAAGGCTAACTACAGTTAGCATTACACACCTTTAATGATGCATTTCTCAGATGTTTTAACCTTTAAACAATTGTGCCACAGAAGTGCAAGTTAACTGGTTTTTACTGCATTTTAAAAACCTGGCAGCCATGTTGGAGTTTGAAGTCCAGGTTTCCTTTTATTTCTTTTGTTTTTATGGCTAAACTCAGAAAAACAATCAAATCTTGTGTACTACTTTTTAAAGTGCTTGGTGGCACAGTGGTTCTTGGAAGTATTTACATGTTCATGTTAAAATAGTGTCTGTTTATGACTTAAAATCTCAAAATATAATATTGTATTTGTCAAGTTATTGTTAACTGATAAAATGTGAAGAGTTTCAGTACCTTGCAATAGTTTTGCAAGGTACTGAAAATGCGACAGGGACGCATACATTTATTCCAGACGGTTTACTTAGGTTGTGCCGTTGCTTTTTTGTGTTGTAGTAATGTGGAGCAGCGCCCCCTGTGGGACAGAGTGGAGAAGCTGCAGTCTCGGCCCGGCAGCGGCAGCTCCTCGGGCTCCAACGCCAGCTCCCAGGCCAGTCCGGGTGACCGTTTCAGACCACGTTGTGAGTCACCTGGTACTGTACACATGTCACATACTATACTAACAAACTGTGATTGCTAGAATATTAAAAACAGCCTCTGTCCATGTTGGGTTTCTTCTCACTAATGCTGTTTTGTTTTCATAAAGCTTCGTCTAAATCTGAAGGCTCGCCTCTTCAGCGTCCGGAAAACATCCCAAAAAAGCAAGAAGAGAAGAACTCCTCCAGGCCTACTCGGCCAGCCGTAAGTTCTCAATCTCAATAAAGACTTAAAAAAACGTGTCAATTTCCCAACTTTATTCCTCATGTGAAAGATAAAAAGGTGAAAAATTAAGCAATCTTTTTCCTGATTCATATTCAGATCATAAACAAATAATTCATGATTTAAATAGATCAAAAAACAAATAGTTTTTTTATACTATTGATTGCTTTTTCCAACAAAAAAAAAAAAATTATATCAGAGATAACAGTGTTTTAGAAAATGGAAAATAATCTATAAGAAAAACTTAGGAAAGTGTAGAATTAATTTGACTTTCCAGGTCTAGATATGAACAGAAAAACAAAACAGATTAAACCGTCTGTAATTTTTATTTTGTTATCTGAAAGACAATAAACAAAACTGAATTTTACTTTTATTGTATTTTACTGTCCACATTTCATAAAAAGTATTTGAAACCAAAGTCTGGCATTTTGAAACACAGTTCCCTGAATTCAGTGCCGGTTTTACGAGTCAAAGTGTTTCCTCAGCCTGGTTTTTACTGCTCAGATGTCCAGAAGTTGATCAAAACTGACAGGAAAATCAAAACCCTGATTGCATACTTGATGGTGAACAGCTGGGACCTGTTTTCATTTTTCTCTTGACCTCCTTTGTTTTCTGCCACTCTTACTTTTCCAACCCAGGGTGACATGGTAAGCGTCGTTCATGCATTTGCGTCATCACATCCTTGTTATGCTCGGGGTTCCTGCACGCTTTGGAAAAACTTAGATTTTCTACCTGAGTTTTTGAGTTTGGGGTAAATATGGGAAAAATTAAAATAAGCTCAGAAAAATATGCGTTTTTACAGACTTTATTTATTTTCCCATTTTGTTAGATGCTGTTGTCCCTTCTCCTTTCCTTCTGTATGTCCTTCCTCTTACTGTTTCTTTCCTTCCTTGTGTCCTACATCCTTCCTTCCATTTTCTTGTCCTTTGTTCTCTATCCTTCCCTTCTTTCTTTAATTCTCCCTTCCTATGTTAAGACCTTATTTCCTTCCAGTCTCTTTTTTGTCTGATTCTGTCGAGTCTAGAAATATCGGCCATATTTCACAGTGAACTTATTTTAAATTTTTAAATGATCCCAAAGAACTGGGAGCTCCGGAAACCAAAGCTTGGGAAAGTTCAACATATTTCCATGAACGATGTGTAGGAACCCATTATGACTGCACCTTCACTCCACTCCCTGCATTGCACAAGTAAATGTGAATGATGATGATGATGATGACGATGCAGCATGCCTGCCTCCTGTTCACCGCTCACCATCAACACAAAGTGGCCTAACCCTCAGCTGCAGCTTTCTGAATCTGGATTTGAATGCATATAAACTCCTGCTGCTTCTCTACATGTCAGAGTGGTTCCTAATCTCACCTGGCCTTGTTGTCGGATCAGATTGCAGCCCGTTTGTTTTGTCGAGCATGTCGGGGAAATGTTCCCTCCCTTTTCCTGCTTGTGGTTGACATTATAAAGCAGCATCATGAGGTTCCTGATTATATGCTCCTAAGACATTCTCAATGCATCCTGGTGACATTTTTCACTGACTCCAAGGCTGAGTTTGTTTCTAAACAACCTGTTTGAGCCTAGAAATTCAGTAAACTCACCTGATTAGATCTCTGCCAACTTGTAGAAAGTGAGGAGAAATTGGTGTGGCTTTAGCTTCAGATGTTTTAATGCTGTTCAGATGAAGAGTCTTTAATATGTTCTTGCAGGACCTGACTGCTCTGGCCAAGGAGCTGCGTGCAGTGGACGATGTGCGGCCTCCTCACAAGGTGACCGACTACTCTTCATCGAGCGACGACTCCGGCACCACGGATGAGGAGGACGAGGAGGAGGTGGACCAGGAGGCGGGAGACGAGTCCACCTCAGGAGCTGAGGACTCCAGGACGGGGTGAGTCAAAGTGTTTCACCAAAAGGAAATGTTAGCCTCAGAAAAATAAATATATGGGAGAATTTTATATCTAGGTTTGAACTTGCATCTTCCTTCTTTGAGGCCTTATGTCTTTCAACTTTTTCTTCCTTCCTAACTGGTGCCTTTTTTCCCCTTGCCTTTGTACTTCCAACTTTGAATCCTTCCTTCATTCTTCCTTTCCTTCTGCCTTTTTGTCTCACTTCCAGTCCTTCCTTTATTCCCTCGCTTTCTTCCTTTGTTCCTTCATTGCGACTTTTGTCAATTCTTGACTCCTCTCTCCTTAATTTACTTCCTTTTTTACTGCATTTCTTTTTCCTAATGTCCTTTTAACCTTCCTTCCATCCTCAAGTCTTCATTACTTTCTCTGGTGGTGTCTTTCCTTCCTTCTTTTTTCCTTCCATTTTTCTTTTTTCTATTTTTTTGTTCGTTTGCTTTTCTTTTTTTCTTGTCTGCTTTCGTTCATTCATTCTTGCTTGCTTGCTTGCTTTCCTGTTGATTTTCCAGTTTGCTTTCTTGTATTCTTGTATCAGTTTTCTCCAGGTTCCATATTGGAAAAACTGCAGATATTCATCATAAATTCAAAGTAAAGTTTAGGATTTCAGATATTTAAAATGAACATGAAGGACTGAAAGCTGGAAAGTTGAGTCTGGGGAAAGTCTGGAAGCTCAGTAAACCCAAACTGAGCTGAATGATCCTAACCCTCCTCTGACCCCCTGCAGGAGGCTGAGCAATGGAGAGACTGATTCAGCTAAGACCATGCTGGTGGACGACCTGGAGAGCGAACAAGCCACCACTCCCTCCAAAGACGGCACCCTGGTCATCAGACAGGTAGAAAACCTTCCTTGCTGAAGTAAAAAATGTTTTAATTTGACAAAAATCCAGTTTTCATGTTCTCTGCCCAGGCTCCATGTTATTTATTCGCCTCTCTGCCTTGTTTTGCTGCATGTTGATTGTGTTGTGATGTTCCACCTTCACTGATCTTGTTGTTAAAATGCAGCTTGTGTTTACAGCTGGTGATGTTGCTCTTCAAAGATAAATGACTGGATTATGCATATAATTTGCTAAATTATTCACACCCTTTGAACTTTTTCACGTTTTGCCACATTTCACCCAAAAACAACAAACAAATTTGGACTGAATAGAGAGTATCTGTGAAGCCAATTGGTTTTAGGTCGGGACTTTAACTAGGCTATTCTAACATATGTGTGATATTACCATCAACTTGGTTCGGCTTAACGTTTCTGAAAGTGTGCCAGAATTAGCCAAAAGACTGTTTTTCATCTGTTTCGCTAAAAACAAAGGTTAAACAAAAGAACGACACAAATTTGGTCAATAAATACAATCACTACAAATAGTAAATACAAAACTGCAAAACAATTCAGTACATTTTAAGAAATACTAATCGATCACAGAGCGAATTAGTATATTTTAACAGTTTAATTATTAATGCATTGTGCCACAACAAAATGGATGAATGAATTTGACATTGTTGGTATAAAGGGGGTTGAATATAGTATTTTCCTATTGTAAAATATCACAAAAAACATCTTTCATTCAACTTTACAAAGATGCTCTACTTTTTTCTCATCTGATATATGCTATGTAAAAAAAGCCGACGGGGTCTGAATACATTTGCATCTGGATAAAATGTTGCAAAGCTCTGAAACCTGCAGCTCCTCTTCCTCTCCACCTGCTTGCTCGAGCCCAAGTGTGCCTGTTCTTGCTTCCAGAGCACAGCTGACACAAAGCGGTTGGTCAGTCTCTCATCTTCCTCCTCTTCCTCGCCCGGCTCCGGCCCCAGTCAGGGCGTTCCGGAGAAAAACGGCTTTCCGGGCCGCATTCACCACCTGCCAGACCTTATCCAGCAGAGCCATCACTCCCCTTCCTCTTCTCCAGCCATCCTTTCCTCCATGTCCATGTCGCCCTCCTCCTCCTCTTCCTCCTTTCAGTCATCCTCTAGCCAGGCCAGTCCTGGAATGTGCTCACAGATTCCCCTGGACGAGCTCACTGCCATAGAGGTATGTCGCCCTCACACCACAGAGGCAAACAAACAAGGAACGGACGGTTTGGGAATAAACAGGCTCAGATGTGGAGAGATTGAGTTAAACTAAACATTTAATAGTGTAAAACTGGGACTGGGGGATGAATTAGTTTTTATCAGTTAATCAAATTATTTGTTTTTAAAGATTTAGTTTTTGGGGAAAATCTGGATTTTTTTTTTAAGCGTTCTTTGGGTTTCAATAGTTGAGTGATGTCAGCACACCCGGGGCGGCCATCTTGTTTGAGAGGAGTTTCTGTCTGAACTTTGAATTCAGGTCAAGTCTACAACAAAATATTAATTATTTTATAGAGAAAATAGTCATAATGTTACAAGAATAGAGTCTTAATATCTACAGAATAAAGTCGAGTGAAGTAGTAATTTTATTAAATTAATTATTTAAGCTTTTTTACTCATTAAAACAACTTTTATGACATTCTTCTGGTAAAATTGTGTCTGAATTCTGCTAATGTTATAATTATTATAACAACAATTCTCCTAGAGTGACCCTAAAACTCTCTTGTACAGCTCACAGAAGGGATGCTTGAAATACAAGCCACTTTTTGAAAAATATTTTCTACTATTTGTCATTTCTTCTTTTTTTTTTTTGAAATAAAGCAAGAAAAAAAAAATTAAAATTGAATCTGGTAAGGGAAAAAAAGTCCAGTTTTATTTTAAACGGTATCGCCCAGGCCTAGTAAAACAAAGTCATGTACAGCTACCATGCACACATCTGATCCTGTCTATACCGACTGTGCAGTCCTTGGCTGTTGGTTCCTGTCTGCATCCTCCCGGCTTCACTTTTGCCTCCGTCTGACTCGACTCACACCTGGTTTTAATCCCTGAGCTCCTGCATTTTTCTTCTTTCCTGCTCCACAATCCACTGCCTCAAACTGCCGCTAACGTCGGTGCCTCCAGCTAGCAGGATGTGGCCACAACGTGGCGGAAACTAAACCGGATCTTTGGATTAACGACGGCGAGAGGATTCTGACTAGAATGACCTGCATTTCTTGTGATTAAAGAAATCTTTGTTTTTCCTCTAACAAATCACAGCGGCCTTATTGTCCCGCTTGTTTCATTTAAAATGTTTCTTCTCTCGCCTTTCGCTGAAACACTAACATTTTGCACGTGTTTAAACATGTTTTACTGCCCGTTGGTGTCGATAAAGTTCAGCTTGAAGTGGTTTTGTAAGAATTTATTGATGGTGTGTAAAAAAAAAAACAAACAAAAGAACTTTGTTGTTCTTGCCATCTGACTTTAAATCTGACTAAACTTTTCCTGTTTTAGGTAGAATCGACAGAATTATTTCTATTTGCTAAATGTCAAACATAATGACATAATTTAGCCACTTTCATCTGTTTTAAGAAAACGCACACAAAAACACAACATCAGTGGAACGTGCGGCTATCATGCCTTTCAGGTAGAAGACTTTCTTTTGTGTGCAAAATGTATAAATCAACAGAAATAGTAAGATTAAAGTTTGCAAATTCACTCAGATAATGACCGTCGTTACATTTTAATGTTAAAAAATGTCATTATTCTGACATTAAGTATATATAAGATTTGCTAAATTTAATGACTGACCAAAAACAGGAAAGGTTTAGTGTGAGTTAATTTCAGACACGGTTTTCAAATCTCTTCTTCCAGTTTTGTCTAACTAGTTCTGAAGGTTCAAGCCTTCAGAGCTGCTTTCCTATTTAAAACTCTCGTTTCTTTCTTAATGTCAAATATCTTCCAGTCCCAGTCAGAGAACAACTCCATGTCCAAACACAAGTCCTCTTCATCGTTCACACCCTTCATTGACCCTCGTCTTCTTCAGATATCTCCATCCAGCGGCAGCTCCCTTAACAACATGGGTAAGGCGGCCATGTTGTGAAATATTGAAACGGACTGTGCATAATTATTTGTATTGTTTGTATTTGAAATTGCTCAGTTATGTGTGCCCTTTAAAATAAAAGCAACTAACACTTTATTTATACTTTAAACTATTTTAGGGCTTTATTTTTCTATCTAAAACTCTCATTAGTTTTACTACTCACCTATAAATATTGGATGAATATTTGGAAAATGTCCCTCCATACTGTTATGTACAGTACAAGACATGTTTCTGTTTGGCATCTAGAAGTCTTTAAATGGCAAGAAATGTTTAATAAAACCTTTTTATGTCAGATTAAGCATCTTCAAACAAAGTCAGGTTTATTTTACAGCCTTTTGCTCATATTAGCCCCTAATCACAGGAAGTTTGTTTAGATTGAGAGTGTTGTATATTTGAAAGAAAAAAGTCCAACCAGAACTGTTTCTGTCTGCCTCCTCCAGCTGGATTTGGTCAAGAAGGTCGGCTCGCTGACCCGCTGAGGTCCGACCCGTCCCGCAAAGGATCGGTGGTCAACGTCAACCCTGTCAACACGCGCCCACCGAGCGACACTCCAGAGATCCGCAAGTACAAGAAGAGGTTCAACTCCGAGATCCTGTGTGCAGCACTCTGGGGTAGGTGTTAAAATAAAATAAAAAAATATCCAGAAATGGGAGCTGGTTGACTTTGACTTGGACAGGTTGGTTAATTTGTTGTCCTGTGTCTGTTTCAGGAGTGAACCTGCTGGTCGGGACAGAGAGTGGGCTGATGCTACTGGACCGAAGCGGTCAGGGGAAAGTCTACCCACTGATTAATCGGCGTCGCATCCAGCAGATGGACGTCTTGGAGGGACTCAACGTTCTGGTCACCATATCAGGTGAGGACTGCACAAATCTCTCATGGATTTCCAAATTCAGAATCTCTGTACTTGCTATGCAAAGCCGGTTCTATGGTTCTTCTCTGGGTTGTTGCAGGTAAAAAGAACAAGCTGCGAGTGTACTACCTGTCGTGGCTCAGGAACAAGATTTTGCACAACGACCCTGAAGTGGAAAAGAAACAGGGCTGGGTGAATGTGGGCGACCTCGAGGGCTGCGTCCACTACAAAGTCGGTATGTTTTGTCCTTTGTTTAAATTTTATTAATAAATGATATTTATTTAAATCTTATTTATGAACCAGAAATCCTTGAAAAGTCTTTATATTAGATGATTATCTAAAATTAGTTTCCTGAACATTGCAGTGAAATACGAGAGGATTAAGTTCTTGGTGTTGGCCTTGAAGAACTCTGTGGAAGTGTACGCCTGGGCTCCCAAACCCTACCATAAATTCATGGCATTCAAAGTAAGGAGCATGACAGATTAAAATTTCTAGTCAAAGGATTTTTACCCCTGATTTTTACACATTTTATCACATTACAACCCGATTCTGAAAACATCCATTTCCTCTCTGAATCTAACACACACCTGACTGGTCTGTAGTCTTTTGGCGACCTCGTGCACAAGCCTCTGCTGGTCGACTTGACTGTGGAGGAGGGTCAGAGGTTAAAGGTCATCTACGGCTCCTGCTCAGGCTTCCACGCCGTCGACGTGGATTCCGGCGCCGTCTACGACATTTACCTGCCCACACACGTAAGCGTTCAGGCCCGGACCATGAAGCCACAGCGTTGTTTTCCGCTCTTTACCGCCTAATTTTCTGTTTCTCCAGATCCAGACCAACATTCAGTGCCACGCCATCATCATCCTCCCCAACACGGACGGCATCGAGCTGCTGGTGTGCTACGAGGACGAGGGCGTCTACGTGAACACCTACGGACGCATAACCAAGGACGTGGTGCTGCAGTGGGGAGAAATGCCGACTTCAGTGGGTGAGGAGGCATTCCCAAACAGAAACTAAATAAATGCATCATCGCCTCATGAAGGTAACGCGCTCCTTGTTCTGCTGCAGCCTACATTAGGTCAAACCAGATAATGGGCTGGGGAGAGAAAGCTATCGAGATCCGCTCGGTGGAGACGGGACACCTGGACGGCGTCTTTATGCACAAAAGAGCCCAGAGACTTAAATTTCTTTGCGAGAGGAATGACAAGGTCAGAATGAAATGCTTTTTTAACTTAGCATACTATAAAATAGTAGCGCTCTCTCTCGTGATTGGTACTTTAGTTTTACTTTTTGGTATCGGTATCTTTTGTTTCCCCCAAACCATCATTTATTTTTTTGTCGTTGTTTTTTTAGGTCTTTTTCGCCTCCGTGCGTCAAGGCGGCGCCAGCCAGGTGTATTTTATGACCCTGGGACGCTCCTCCCTTATGAGCTGGTAGCCAACGAGACGACCTCGCCCACGCAGCGACGAGCCGACGACGCACCGTCCTGAGCCTGACCTGGAGGAGCTCCCTCTCACACGCTCAGGCAAAACCAACCACAGTTTGGACTGTAACCACGAAAATAAAGCGGGAGCGAATGGAGGCGTGTTAGGTTTGTCACCTTTAGGTCTGTAGTTGCCTCGCTGCCCTGCGCTTTCCTCCATCTCCACTGAGGGAACAATGGTAATCGATTTATTCTGTGTCGCAGTAAAACTTGTATGTAATTAACAAATTGTCCGGAGGGGTCAACAAAAGGCCTAAACAGCTTTTGCTGTTTGGAAAAACAAAACTTGATGTGCCAGAACTTGTGTAGCTGTTGACCTCCCTGTCAAGCATGTTTCTGAACAACTCCAGTCCTCCCCTCTGACCGGTGCTTGACGTGCGAATCTGCGTCTTCACTTTGTTCGCCTTAAAGTGAAAACTCCTATAGGGACCTTTGATTTATCTGTTAAACACAGGGTACAGGATCAGCAGCTTGTACATACATCGTGCTGTAAGTTATGTTTGACAGTATCCCTGTTGGTGACGTCATGACGCAAAATTACACCCAGTTTTTTTTTTGTTTTTTTTTAAAATACACTGTATATTTTGTATGTGACTTGCTGCATATAAATAAACGTCAACAAAGCAGGACACATCAGATGAGCTGTAAAGGAAAAATCCACACTATTTATCCTCAATCTGTAATATTTTTAGGGCTCTAACTTTCTCATGAAGTGTTTGGTTTGGCTCTGCTGTCAGGTTTCGTTTTTTTTTCTACTGGAAATCTAAAAACACAAAGTAAACACATCCAGAAATGTGACATTCATCCTATTTTTTGTTCTTTTTATATTAGTTCCAAGTAGGGCTAGGGTTAAACTGTGAATTAGCAGGCAGGATTAGCAGGATGACGGGCTGGAAAAAGGGAATAAGAATCGGCTCTTCGTCTCTCTGCACAATCGGGACATTTACCCGTTTCTCGCTTCATCTGTAGCTTTACGGTTGCCTTCGAAGGGTTCCCTGTCGATTTTTAAATTGGAGCTAAACCCTGAAGACATTTGGATGTTGTGTACTGCTGGAACTCCTAAAACCAGTCATGTCACCTAATCTTGGACCTCTTTTTAATGACGCTTGGTTGTTTACATAATCATGTTCAGATCAAAAGGCATCCAAACCAAACAAATGTTTTCCTTTTCATATCTGAAGCCCATTCTTCACTTCACTTCCCCTCCCTTTCCACAGTTAAAATGCATCTGTGCTTTCATTCAGACAACACAACTTCCTAGCAGTCTTTGCTGTCAGACGGTGCCTTCAGGTGCATCTGAGGGTGATGGGATCAATATTAGGTGCTTTTTTTTGGTAGTCTTGGGCTGATAAAAATCACTCGTTCTAACAGCAGTGTTACAGAACCACTTCAGATCATTTTTTTTACTTAGTCTTTGTTTCTGACATTTCTCTACAGATAAGTATGTGACTGCAGTGGTTTTTAAATTGTAATGCACACCTTATGTTCGAAATGTTTACAGAAGCAGATGTTTTTCCTTTTTTTTTTTTTTTTTTAAACCAGTGTGTGTCAGTATGAATATTTATGGTTTATTTTTAGGCTAGACTCCCCCCTGTTTTGTATTTTGTAGCCCTCTTTGTATTATCATTTAGACGTTTCTGTGCAGGGATAATCAACTTCTGCTCAATAAGTCCACAGTGTCATTTCACTTGATTCCTCTGCATCCTTCGCAGTGCACAGTAGGCCGCTGGCTGTGTGGCAGAAGATGTTTTCCACTACCCAGGTGACACGTTTTTCCTTAAACGTCACTCTGCCGTGCCTCTAATTTATGTCCTCTCTGTGTGTGCTATGGGGGATTACTGTGTTTTAAAGAAAGTCTTTTTTTTTCTCCCTCCATTGAATAAAATCAGAAGTGATTTACAGAGTTGTCATTATTTCGTAAAACATCTTATTTTTCTGTAAATGTCTAGGTTGCTTCTGATGGTGCAAAAACTACTTAAACTATAGCTTGCTTAGGACAAGTGGCTAATAATCTGTACACAGAATTTTTAATGTCGTTTTTATTGCAAGTAACTTTAGCAAGATATAGGAGCTTGTTTTAAGTCAATACTTCTTGAATATTGGTAAAAAGTACTTGTTCCACTGGCAGATTACAACATTGGAAAAATGTCTTGTTATAAATGATATAATCTACTGGTGGAACTATTACTTTTTTAACCAATATTAAGGATTTACTGACTTAAAATCGGTTTCTATATTGTACTGAAATGTTACTTGTAAGATAAAATCACTTTCTATGAAGGAAGAATAACTAATAAAGTGCCGAGTGGACCTCTTTAATCTGCCTAAAGAGTGGCTTTAGGACTGGTACGTTATGAAACTTTATTTTTAGATTTAAGGCTAGCCATAATAAAAATATCACTTGTATTTTTTAGTCTAACCACAAGGGGGGGCTATTGCACCTCTCAAGCAGAAGGCCTTTCTAGCGGCGCAACACTAAATGTCATAGCTTCCTGTTTATTTTATTTATATTTTTCAAAATTTAAACTTAAGCATTTTATCTTAGTAAACGTATTTCAGATACTGTGTAAATCTACATTGAAACTTATGTGTGATAAAAAAAAAAGAAGTTTAATTTCAGCTTTTGCCTCGTTTTTGTAACAAAACCAAGTGGTTAGATTTTATTGTGAAACTCCAAACCGGAAACTACTTTGTTGCTCTATCAGCTCGACGGAGGTTGGTTGGGTCACGCTGCAGCCCCAGCCGGATGTTTTGTTGCGTCCGTCTCCGGCCCAGGATGGAAGGTTTTGCTCGTTTTAGCCCCGAACTGGTGCAGCGGCGTCCCTGACCGGGTAAGCGGCCGAGTCTGGCGGTGAGCTGAGCGGACTCATTAGCCGGAGGAGCTGCGTGTTGGTGCGGGTGGAAGCTGGAAGGGAGGTCGTGACGGTGCTGGGTTTCTGCGGTGACCGTGCACGCCTCTGCACGGGCCCTCCGCGACGTCTTAAATATGGATAGTGGAGCAGATTGTAGAGGAGGAGGATGGGGTGTTGCCATTCCCTTTAAAAAATGCATATCTGCAAATAAGAGCATGGATGTTGTGGACTGGAGAAGGCCGAGATTATGCATGTGTAAGGAAAGGGAGTTCGTTTCTTCCACCTGCTTTGTGTTTATATCCAAAACATGGACTCTGTGCATTATGTTTGAAGCAACAAAGTGGGCATTTTTAAATTAAACCTTAGTGTGTTGATGATCCTCTCCAATAAACTACCTTCTGTCTTGTTTGCTCGTTTTGTCCATGCGGTATCTGCAGAAGTGTATATTTTATCGGTAGAAGCTGCACGTTTGTAACTGTTTACGTTAATAAGTTGGGGGGAAATGCATGTGCGTACTTCAGCTCTGCTCCGTTTTCTTAAGTAAAAGTGAAGCAGTTGGGGGTTTAGCTGTTAACATTTTGGGGGCAAATCTCCTGGTCCAACAGTTTTCCTTATCTGACCCTAAGACCAGAACATCCGATCAGTGACCATCGTTGATTGATGGTTACATAATTGGCCCTCAGGCATTCATGTGTTTGTGGATTTTTAGGAATGCTGCGTTTAGAGTTTGCAGCGCTTTCTGCAGAGGGAAAATCAAGAGGTGCAGACCACGAAAAGAATCATTTCCACACAGTACATAACTACAAGATACTATTTCATCCAGATTATTGCAGATTTATACTTAAAGCTGGAAGAAGTTCAGGAATTATTTATTGTGGTCTCATAGTTTACATCTCCAATTCAGCGTGAAATGCACGTTATGTACCTGAAATAATTTCACTCATCCATCCTTCCTTAAATTCTCTCTGTAGAAATTAAAAGCTTAGATCTACAAATTTGAGGCAAAGGGGATATGAAGTAAGGCTGAAGCAATTATTCGTGATGAATTGATTATTGAAATAATCAACTAATTTAGTCATTGATTAATCGTGGACTATGCAGATTAAAAAAAAGGCCTTTTGCTGAAAAATACAACTTATTCAGAGCAGTAACTAAGCCCAAACTGAACAAAATTTATATACATGTTGCATTTAAGATAAAAACTAATTTGTCTGTAAATATTGTCAGTTTTGGCTTCAGTTTGTTCACATTCATGAAAAGGAATGCTGCCGTTATATTTTAGGCAATAAAATGCTTGTTTTCTATTTCTAATACTGTATAAAAAAATGCGGTTAAATGAAAAATCGGCAGAATGTGTCAATGGTTTGTCCAATTTATTGTCAGAATGATCAATAGAATAATCGATTACTAAATTAATCGTTAGTTTCAGTGCGTTGGCTTTTATTCGAACTGCGTTTCATTGTTTTTGCTCCATGATGCTGCCATGTTTACGGCGAGCCAGAGGCTCGGTGGGCGTCATGGAGACAAAGAGGAGAAAAGATTTGTGTTTCCCAGTCATCATCTGGCCGAAGTGTGCCACAACAATGCAGACGAGGGACATAAACTCCTTGAACTCCCCACATCGCGTTTCTCTCCTGCTTAAGCTCATCCGGCCTATCCTTAAAGGCCGGGCCGGGCGGTTCGGCCCGTCTCTCTGCCCCCCCCGTGGCAGCACCACCCCCAGCCTGAAACAAAAGAGAGAAGAGTGACTGTGGCGCTCGGTGGCCAGGTGTTCCCCACGCTGCAGCTGCCCTCCCCAGCCTCCCTTTGTGTGGGTCTATTGTTGGCCGGCCCTCCCCTCCTGGATTCATCGGCCACACAGGGGAAGCCCCTTTCAGGCTTGGGACAGGAGTGTGTGTGTTGGAGAGTACGCGTGCCTTAGGGAAGCAGGCATCTGCCCAGAGCCACTCCCCTCCTCCTCCTCCTCCTCATGTCTCGGTGTAAATCTGCTGCTCTCTGATTGGTGAAGAAGCTCCTACTTCAATCCAGGCGTCGGCGGACATTGTTGCTCCATCTGTCCGGCCGCTCATTGTCCAACCGGCCTGCTGGAGGACGCCGTCTCGCTCCGGAAGATGCTTGGATGGGGCAACTTTGGCTCCCGATTTGTGTCCATTTCACCGGCAGCGTTTCTCCTCATCTCCTCAGCGAGGATTTAAATATGTGGAAATGAGACACCCAGGTCTGACTGGCTCTGGTGAGTGATGTGAACCCTCCACCTTTCTGCTGGCAATTACGCAATTATTCCCCTGGACCTAACCGCCTCTGATACCGGAGACGTTTTGCAACACAATCAGGATATGTGCATGAGAGATTCAACCTTTTTGGTCTAATAAATAGACCTGTTAGGATAACAAATTTTGCTGGACAATAAATTATCCCAGAAGTTATTGCGATAAATAATAATATTGTTATTTTGAGACCATTTTCAAGTAATATTATGCAAGAACACAAGGGTGAAGAGAGGTCAAGAAAGTCAGCAGTACACTTCATAATAGACAAATGATAAAATTAGACATTTAAAGTTATAAAATACAAACAATTTGACAATAATAAGTAAAAAAAACAGTTGCAATTAAAAATTTGAAACACAGGGACTGTTGACAGGATGTCCACTAAAGCCTCTGACCGTCTGGCTTTAGGGTGAACCTGCTGGAGGATGTTTTCAATGTTTCCTCCAGTTGTAGACTATTTTCCATACAGAGAAACGCCTAATTTATGTTTTTCCTCTCATAAGCTGCTCCAATCTTTGAGCTCTTCGACTCGCCGTCACCTGAACAGGCAGGAACGCCAAACTCAACGTCTGAGGTTCAAACATGAGAAGCATCCTAAATGATAAATTAAAACGATATCAATCGTTTTCATTTCCTTGATTTATTGTTTTTCTCTTTAATCTTTATTGATCTTTGAGAATGTGTGCTTGCGTTATTATACCGTTACCACTAAATTACTTGAACGTAGTTTCAAAACAACTTCTGGGACAATTTATCATCCAGCAAAATGTTATTGTGACTTGCCTAGAAGCTGCTTCTTAAACTTGTTTGTATTAAATCAGAAGCTTTAATATGCTGGTTTATAATAAAGTACGATGTGTGGTCACAGTAAAACCAGATAGTCTGGAATAGTTAAGAAAAAATGTCTGCAGAGCGCGTTGAACGTCCCGATTTCATAATTTTTATAAACGAGCTCATCGAAGAAACTGTGAGTAATTCAAACCTGAATTGTTTGCTGAACGCTGAGTTGGAAAAATGTTAATTTAACCAAAAATTAGGGTAACAAAACCCCCCATATAATAAACTTCAACAATTCTAAAATTGGTCAAAAGTACTTAAAAATATAAAAACATACCTAAAAAAAAAGTTAAGATATGAATCCACATCGTCTCAAACTCTAAAATGATCTTTAACAACATAAACAAATCAAAGCTTTATTGATGTGCTTAGTAAGTTTTAGGACTTCAGCATTTGGACTTGAAGTGTCCCCTCCCCCACATGTTGCTAAATTACAAAGAACAGAAGCTGAAACAAAAATTTGCATTTCAATTTGTGTTTCTCAAGATTTTTTAATGAATTAGTGTGAATAAAGTATATGCAGCCCGATCAGTAAACATCTGCTGCCGCCATCTGATTCTGCCTTTTTTTTTTTCTATACTAACTTTTGCACGGCGGCGGCTGTGCATGCAGCCATGCGCCGCCAAACGCCCCCCCCCATGAAAAACCGCCTTTTTAAGCCGTCCCTCCCCTCCTCTGCACACTCTCGCTGTAAGGAGTGTGTTACATATTCATCAGCTGCTCCACCACAGCCAGCGACGTTTGAAAGATTCGCCCACTGGTTAAGAGAGGGGGCTCGTTTGACGCTTTCGTGTTGCACTGAAAGCCGGATGACTTGAAAATCCGACGCTGAAAAAATCCACATAAGAAGCATTAATGATGAATGTTGAATGTTTTTGGATTTCCTGGAACTCTGAATGACATTCACCAGGTCTTTATTGTCCATTTTTGTACCTTCAGTAGTTTGGATTTGATTTTTGTGTGTGTGTGTGTGTGTGTGTGGGTGTGTGTGTGTGTGTGTGTCTTCATCCATGAACTCTGCTAATACAAAATTAGCAGCTCTCCTGTTTTCCGGCATATTTACTCATCAGCAGCAAGGTTGTTGATTCAACTGCTTGTATCCTTGGGTTCTGCTGATGTGATGCTTTTTGTTGGACCTGAGAGAAGAGCATCCTTTAAAATAAAGTGTTGCCTCACTCTTTGTATGAGCATGAGTCACCTTGTGAGGTAGATCTTGTTCGTGTGCCCTAGGGCATCATCGACGCCCACAGTGGTAAACGCCAAGGCCCCGATCCTAATCACGGCTGCAGCTCTATTGTTGTCAGTGAAGCACACTTAAGCTCAGCTCATCCCCCATATAGGACTTCTTTTTTTTTTTTGCTCGGGTAGCCGGTTGAACGCTCCTATCTTGGCATGCTTTCAGCAGCTGTAGCTTAGCAACAGTAGCTCGCCAGCTCCTGTTTCATAAAATGCTCTCCACCCTGCTCCCCCCTCCCCTCCCAGCAGCTCCGAGTCGTCTCACCTCCCCTCGTCTGCTTCGTCCAGATCATTTGTTTGGCTGATTTTCAGGAAAAATCCAGACTTCCGCCTCATCTGCACAAAACATTGGCATTTTTTTTTGTTTTGTTTACTTGCAAACATTTCCTGTAAAAACCTTTGTAAGGTTCCTCCTTCTCTTTGTGCTCGTCACTGGACATTAATACATTTAAATGGACATTAAAGAGCAGTAGATATGCTTCAGAGAGAACATCTAGCGTCTTTCTTTCTCAAACTTCTTTCCACTTGACTTCATTCTGTTGTGGCAGAAAAACACTTCTGAGTGCTTTTCATCAAGTAAAAGCTCTTAAATTATAACTTTAATGCTTATGAATATGCCACAAATATTACAATGTTCACAAAACAAGTTCCTCCTACAGGAGGAACTTTTTCAGGCAGCAGCTGCTGGAAAAGGTGAGATTTTTGAGCTAAAAATGGCCAAATTGTTGCATCTCTGAACAGCTTTACCACTAAGAGGCATGCGCCATTAAAGATAAATGCAGCCAGGGAGTTTATTTTGAGGTGGTAACATGCAGGTTTTGCCAGATATTTGAAGCACCTCAGGGTGGGAGGGAGCATATGGACCTTAATTACAAGATTGACGGAATGGGGGGGAAAAGGGGGGTTAACGGCTGGATGTCTTGTTTTCATATAAAGTGATTCATCCTGTGTTGCTCTGTAGATTAATGTGCTGGGGCACAGCGCATTTTTAAACATACTGAGGTCAGCTTCTTGGGTAGGGGGGGCGAGAGTCCATTAATTCATTAATTACAGTGAGGGGGCCCCTTTGGTTCTTTGTGTGTGCGGCACGCAGTCAGAACCAAAGCAGATGACATTATAAATGTACAGAAACATAAAGAGAAAAAAAGACATTTTTATTTGGTAAGATTATTTTTAAAAAGCCGTTTCTGGCTGCTATATGTCGATATGTTGCAGCATGATATCATGTGTGCTACGTCCCGTTATGCAGCTGGAGGGCAAAAAAACTGCTAGCAGATTATGACTACAATTTGGTTTTGGATATCAATTAGTCAAAGGCACACGATACATAAAAGAAAAATGGATGCAATGCTTTGCTACTAATTGTCAACACTATAGTAAGTTGATAAGAAGGTCAGGAAAATATTTTAATTAAAAAAAAATTGCAATGGAAAGGGAAGTAGGTCAGTTATGCTAGCTTGACTTTGACAACCTTATGTTCTGCAGAATTTGATGCAACAGGCAACATACATACCAACCCTCTGAGAAATCATCAGCAGAGAAGGTGTTTAAATTAGCTCATCTACGCGCCACTGCGTTATTTTCCGATTGTTAATAATCAGAAAATAAGCATAAAGCTTGGAAACATGAAACTGTAACAGACTGAATGTTCTGTACTTTGTGTGGGAAATGTTTGCATGTTGTTTTGATGTCGAGTCCTAGCGCATTAGTGACGTTGTTGTCAGTTGGTTGCTGTAGCAACGAAAAAGAATACGAGTGGCTCTCGGTTGTTCAAGAATTTTTCTGCGTTGTTTTCTCCTTTGCACTAAGTTAATAATGTGTGCATCTCCAGGTTTCACTCTGTTAACGGAAGTGTAAACGATGCTACGGATGATGAGTAATGGATGCCTTCCAGCATTGTGCACATGTGGATGTAAACGATAGCATGCAACATGTCTATGCCGGCTGTATGAATGCTAGCTTGGACGACGGGGAAAATATTGCTTAAAGTGATTAACTCCTCTTCGTCTCCCCCGTCAGGCTCAGGTGAGTGGAGCTTTGTGAAGGAGCGCTGCTCGGCCCGGTGTGCTGGATGTCTGTGACGGATCCATGGGCCAGAAGGACCATGTGGAGGCGGGAGCAGTCCTCGACCTGGCGCCAGACCTGGAGTATCTCCACGTAGCAGGGGCCGACCGGCAGGCTGGCGGCCTTGAAGGACCCCCTGCTATGGAGGAGCAGGCGGAGAGCTTCACCACCACCACCACCGCTGTTTGTTCCCCTCCGGAGGAGAGCGGTGGGTCTGATGGCGAGTGCAAGACGGCGCCGCCGGCCACAGCAGACTCAGACGGAGGAGAGGTCAGCTACACTTCCAGTAAAAACACCCACCAGCCGCTGTGCCGCACGCCATGTGTAGATCTGGGCACGGAGGGGCCTCCGGAGGCTCCGTCGGATCCCTCAGGAGAACCGGAGCGGGAACCGGCCGAGCCTCTGGCCGACTGCCCCGCACCAGAACCAGAGCCCAAGCTGGCGGGGAAGGACTACCAGGCGAAGCTGGAGTTTGCCTTGAAGCTGGGTTACTCTGAAGAGACTGTGCGCCAGGTGCTGTCCAAGCTCGGACCCGACACCCTCATCAACGACATACTGGGCGAATTGGTCAAACTGGGCACCAAACCTGACAGCGAGCAGCCAGCGGGAATATTGACTTCTACCTCATCGTCTTCATCATCCTCGTCTTGTGGCTGCTCTGATGTGCTAGATGGGCAGAGATCGGACTCTCCACTACCCACGGAGTCTGTCTGTGACCAGGACAACCTGCGACCGATCGTGGTGGACGGCAGCAACGTGGCCATGAGGTGAGAAGGAACGCTCTGGCCAGGTATACACAGTTAAATGTGTCATCTATAAACCTGGTTCAATCCATCTCCACTGTCACTGTTAGTGGTATATAAAAAAAAATTATAAAAAAGAAACACTGAGACTGGTGGCCTGACACTGGGAAAAACCCTGATTATTGTGAAGTTTGATTGAATAGAATCAGGAACTTTAAGTAAAACAGGCAAATATAATCTAAGAACACAAATTCAACATTTATAATACATGTAAAGACATATCTTTGTTATGCTCTGCAGTCATGGAAACAAGGAGGTGTTTTCCTGTCAGGGCATCCAGCTGGCTGTAGACTGGTTTGTGGAGCGCGGCCATCAGGAAATCACGGTTTTTGTGCCTGCTTGGAGGAAAGAGCAGTCCCGCCCTGATGCTCCAATAACAGGTAAGTGAAAACCAAAATATTTTCTTTAAGCAGTGCAATTCTTTTTTCTGTTACGTCCGTTACCTGATTTTTTTCCCACTTTCTCAGATCAGGAGATCCTGCGGCGCCTCGAGAAAGAAAAAATCCTGGTCTTCACCCCCTCACGGCGCGTCCAAGGCCGGCGCGTGGTCTGTTATGACGATCGCTTCATCGTCAAGCTGGCTTATGAGTCAGATGGCATCATCGTCTCCAATGACAACTACAGAGACCTGGCTAATGAAAAGCCTGAGTGGAAAAAGTTCATAGACGAGCGGCTGCTCATGTATTCCTTTGTCAATGACAAGTAAGGATTTTGCTGCAAAAGAATAGTGACGTGCAGGTCTTTAGTTTCTTTGTAGAAAGTCATTAGCAAAGAGGACGCTTGTCTTGCGCCTTAAGAAAGAACCTCAGGTTCTTACCAGCCTTTAAATGAACCTTTTGTTTCAGATTTATGCCTCCAGATGATCCTCTCGGACGTCACGGCCCCAGCCTGGACAACTTCTTGAGGAAAAGGCCAATCCTGCCTGAGCAGAAGAAACAACCCTGTCCATATGGTGAGAAAACAACAGGAAAATGTTGTCACTGTGTCCAAATACCCTCTTGTCCACTTAAAGCAGTGGTGTCTAAAGTTGGTCTTGAAGGACTGCTGTCCTGCGTATTTTAGGTGTTTACCTGAACCAAATGAAAGAGTTATTGGTTTGCTATTATAGATTTACCTGCTGAAAACTGGTTCAGGCATTTGAATCATATTTGTTGGAGTAGGAAATCATATAAAAAGGCAGGATAATTTAAAGTGAGGTTGTGCCACACCAGCAAGTCCACATCCGAGTGGATCTGTAGGACAAAATAAAGGTTTTGGAGTGGCTTTGAAACAATTGGAACAATTCTGGAAAAAAGAGTTGGTTGAAAGTCCTCCACACTGATTATAGTTGTTGCTGTCACGGTCATTACAGCCAGTTTCTGCACTACCTCACACACTGCTCCTCCTTTCCTCTCTCCCCAACTCTCTGTTTTAGGGAAAAAGTGCACGTATGGCCACAAGTGCAAGTACTACCACCCTGAGAGAGGAGCTCAGCCTCAGCGCGCCGTGGCCGATGAGTTGCGTGCCAGTGCCAAGAGCTGCGTCCCCTCCAAGAACCAGGGGGATGCTGGACTGGTGAAGAGCCACAGTGTGCCAGCTGGCACCATCGAGGCAAAAAACGGTGCCCCAAAAAGGCAATCGGATCCCAGCATCCGAGCTCTGTCGTACAGTGACGCTGAGGAGAAGCTACTGGTGAAAAGTAGACTAGACAGCCAGAAGAGCAACATAGGTGGGAGCAGCAGTAGCAGTTCTAGTAGCAACATCAGCTGTAGCAGAGGTTTAGCTGTGTCTTCAGCCCTGGCAGGATCGTCACCTGGTTTTGGTCTTTTGCAAGACCAACAGTCCAGATCAGGGACACATCTACCGGCCCCCAGCCATGATCTCTACCCTCACTGTGAGACTCCAGACTTAAGCTACTACTCTGTAACACGGGCCTACTCTGGTCTGAGCCTCTCCTCCCGACGAAGCCCGGACTGCCGCTACCCCAACGATCCGGAGCTGCGGCTCGGCTCGATGGGCTCCACAGGTTCTGAATGTGGGAGTGAAAGCAGCATCAGTTGTGGTAGCAGTGACTCGTATAGTGACCGATCCTGTCCCGGATGCCCCCCAGAACCTTTATTAGAAGAAAGCGTTCATTTCCCCAACCCCGCTGGCCGTCTGTACGCTCATCACATCGCTTCTAACCATGAGCTGTGCGGTCTGCATGCGGCAGATTACCCAAGCATCCAACACAACCACACCTCTAATCCAGCCGTTCATTCCTACCATCTGAATGCTGCGTGTGGGCAGAGCTGTGTTCATGAGCAGCCTCCACCAGAGGGACCCCCTAAGCGACCCCTTTACCCTCTGCCTCCTCACCTCCAACACCAGCCGCTAGCTGCCCGCTCCAGCTGCCCCGGCGACTACCATTCTCTGCCTCAGTCCAACCGTCAGCCCCCTGGATCTCCCATTGGCCGCTGCCTGGCCCCCACTCGCAGTGAAAGTGTGTCCGACTCGCATCTGTACGAACATCTCTCTGCGTCTCACCACCACCATCGACCGAAAACGCTGCCCAGCTGGG